>NC_041065.1:31032343-31249843 GCF_900634775.1 Gouania willdenowi
GCCTCAGAAGAAGACTGACGAAACGTGTCAATAGATCAAAGTAAATTTCTGAAAAAAAGTTTTGTGAATAAATGAAACTTTCACATATTATTCAAAAAGAAATTGCTGGAATTATTACACGGAAGCCAAAAACACATCAAAGGACGGCATCAAAGACATCAGCAGACGCCTCTGAAGAAGACTAGCAGTTTACACTCAAAACATGTCAGGAGAGCAAAGTACATGTCCTGAAAAAAAGTTGTCTGAACAAATAAAACCTTGACATGTTATTCAAAAAGAACTTGCTGGAATTATTACAAGGAAGTCAAAGACATATCAAAGGACATTTCAAAGCCATCAGCAGATGCCTCTGAAGAAGACTGGCAGTTGACTGTCGAAACATGTTATGAGATCAAAGTAAATTTCCTGAAAAAAAGCACAACATATTATCTTTGATTATTTCCCCCAAAATATTCCAGATCTTAAGTTTCCATGAACATTTACCCTATTTGAAGACCCTGGCTTGGTGCCATTGTGTCTTTCAAACTAAATCCGGAGTCTGATCTCACTCCATACCTGACATTCTGAAGCCACAACACCACGCTGCTGATGAGGAACATGATCAGTCGTAAATCTTCCCAGTTTGACCATGTGACACGCCAAATTTGTGATTTTACCCTCTGTTCACCCTCCGCATCTCCCTCCTTCCACACTTCTGCGTCCAACTCTCTGTCTGCAGCTCCCTCGTAGCTGGCCAGGAGCGGAATGTCAGACAGAAAGGTGAAAATCCCACACGCCTGCAGCAGTTGTGTATGTGCGGGGCGTGGGCCTTGTGTCCCGTGTGTCTTTGTGAGGCTGTGATTATGTGCGCCTAACGCCTGTGACCTGCTAGAAGTGTGGCGGCGGAATAGTTTCAGCAACAGGATGTTAGGAATGTTACACTTGTCAGTCTCTCTGAGGATGCACTTAATTCACATTCTGTTCATTTCAAAAGGTTTGTTTTTAATCAGCAACGAGTGGTGAGTGTATTTGATGGTGACGATTGGTTGACAATTTAATGTTTGACTTTTAACCAACAATGACACAATTAGATGATATTTTGCTGATGCTTCAACATTTATTTCACATTTCTAAAAATATATAAATACATATATTGAGCGATGTATCTGAGTGAATTGAAAGATCCCCAATAGGGCATTATTCATTTTTGAGGCAAGTTTTAGGTTTCATAAGAAGTTTTTTTTAAACAGATATTTATTCAAAAAGCTAAAAAACCATTTGCCCTATTAGCCTCTAGACATGTTAGCCAGATGCTACTTACACTAGCCCTAGTACAAGTTTATAAAACCACTTTATAATTATCATGTTAGTATTAAGGCTGGGAGATATATCGAGATTCAAAATATATTAAGTTTTTTATTTTGGAGGTATAAAAAATTACAATATAGCCTATCATGTTTTTATAGCTTATTTTGTAATAAAATACTCGTTTTGGGAGTCGCTGCTTCTCAGAAAAGCATGAAAAGCTCAGTTAAATGAATTGCTGAATGCGTCCTAACTCAGACGTTCCCCTAAACAAGCAACACTACAGAACTCACTCACACGTACTGTCCCTTATAGGAAAAAAAGCCAAAAGTGGCACATATTGTGCAGCTGTTTGTTAATAAATTAGCCTGTGTGGCATTTTGCATCAGCAAATTTAACCCAGAATTGTCTTTCTGGTAAAACTTTATTTGAATTAAAATGATCTATATTGTATAATGGCTATTTGGAGAAAAAATATTGAGATATGAGTTTTTAGTCCATATTGTTAGCATACAAAGAAAATGTGATCATCATATAACCCAGGATATACATATATCATAATACAACATCAAAATTACAGATTTTTGTCAGAATTATTTGTGTTTGATTTTCTGTCTCAATATTACCTCATATTTTCACTAGCTTTCTTCTTTTTGTTTGTTTGATTTTTAGCAAGACTGCGTCAAAACTACCAAATATATTTTGATGAAATTTTAACCTAATGTAGACCTAATGCAACAGAAGATTCGACTAAATTTTGAAGGGGATCCAGATCAATATACTGATTCTGGATCAGTTTGAAAAAAATGCATAAATCCCTATGTTCGGGTTTTTGAGCTGGTTATACAACACCTCCTGCTGGTGACTTTACGCATTGCACGCTCTAGTCCGTTCGTTTCACTTCCTTTGTTGAGCATATAGCAGCACAGCTACATGCTAATGGATAATTGGTGCTTGGTGGAGGTTTGGAGTAGAGCTGAAATGACTCCTCGAGTTATTCGAGTAATTCGATTACTAATGGAAACGGAGATCGATGGAGGCGAGCGACGGGGAGAGCAAAGAAAACGACGTAAACTGTAGAAAGCGTGGGACCATTATAAACTAAATCGGACGCAAAACACAGCACAATGCGTGTACTGCTACACAGAATTAGCTTCTCCATAACAGCACTTCTTCAATGCTACAGCACCTGAGCCGGAAGCATCTGCTGTATGCATTGAGCCTGCCGAGGTTCACGTTCACAAAAACATCTAATTTACATCAGTGATTGCTAGTGTAGATTACGGCATGTAAAGAATATACATGTAGCTGAATAATGGCTGATTAACAGGGGAAATAGTTGTAGTGGCCACATAGGGAAGCATTATGTGAAAAAGTGTATTAGTGAAGTGTTGTTAGAAAATTACACAGGAAATAAAATGCTACAGTCACTTTACGCTTCATTCACATTATTATGATTGTGCCACACACATGCACGCACACTCACACACACACACACACACACACACACACTAGAGGTTGTCTGGTCATTGCCTGTTATTTATTTGTTTAGGTACTGTATATTATAGTAACAACAATATACTGGGTTTATTCAATTTTTTAGTATTGCAGAGAGTAAGGTCATCAGTTGTAGATCACACCATATTGTGTACATTAGCCATTAATGTAGGCCTAGTAATCAATGAATAAATAACAACTACTACTACTCATTTTTTCCAGTAAACACAGAGTGGCCTTTTGGACAGCTTCGTACAGAGGGATCCATCATGTTTAATTGTGCAAGCTGCTAAGTTCACAGACAGCATTCTGCACATGATTGTCACAGACATGTGTCCACTGTCCATGGTGGAGGATGAAGGATTCCAGAAGATGATCTCCACTTTCAATCCAATCCAAACACACTCTTTTCTTTTTCTTTTTTTTTTAAAGAAGCAGCTACCAGTGCAGTTATGTTAAGTCTGCCAATAAAAATGTTTATCTTGGCTGTCAAATAATTCAAATAATCATTAGCTGCAGCCCTAGTTTGGAGGTTCTCCAACTGCTCTTGTTGATTTGATCGTCATGGTCTTTCACTTTCAAAAGACTTAGACTCAACTTCATAGCAAGTTTTGAGGAGATGTTGCTCCGTGGCTGGAAGGACATTGTAGGTTCTCCTAAATGCCCAGTAAAACACAATCTACAAGCTTTAACAAGTGGCATTCTGAAACTTACATTGACTAGTGTATTGTCTGCATGCTGTGTGCATGGCTGCTGCAGGTAAAGGAAGGTCAGCTCAGCCAATCAGCTGCACCTGTAGAGGGAAACATTAACACTACCAATGAAGGAGAAGCAGCAGCTAAACCACCATGTGATCATCCAATCAGAGGGACACGTTCTCAAAATATGTGTTAGCATTTAAAACAATGAACCAATCTGAGTATTAACACAGAATTTTATTTACATTTGAACTATTTCAGCTTCATTAATATTGACATTTCAATCAAAACATTTCCCATTGGCTCACTGATTGTTCGTCCTAGTTGGGCATTTTTTAGGTTGTATTATGTGTCAGACAACTGGGATCATCATCTTCTTCCTAGTCAGAAATCCCTCTACAAACTTACTGTACATTCACCTGACAAATCTAGTTTTCAGATATTAAATAATTCTGGACTTTCTGGGTTTTTCTTGCGTTTTTCTCACTCTTGTTAAGAGTTGAGATGTTTACATGTTCTGCTTTGATGGAGCTGCAGACATCTTTTTTGTCTGTTAAATGTGTTTAAAAGAAGCTAAAACTACAGAGAAAGTTTTTTAACTGTTCAACATTGTCATGGTTTTTCCAAATTGATTTTCATTGCCTCGGTCTTGGTCTCGTAACGGTTTTGGCTTGTCTTGATCTCGTCTCCCAAAAGTTTTGGTCTTGTCTAGGTCTTTTCTTAGTCTCGGCTTGTTTTGATCTTGTCTTGGTTACAACTCCCAAAAGTCTTGGTCTTGTTTTGGTCTCGGCTTCTCTGTCTGGGTCTTGTCTTGCTTTGTCTTGGTCTTGTCTTAGTCGTGTCTCGGTTTTGACTCCCGAAAGTCTTGGTCTTGTCTTGGTCTTTGCTTATCATGGTCTTGGCTTATCTTGGTCTCGTCTTTGTCTTGTTTTGGTCTCGACTCCCAAAAGTCTTGGTCTTGTCTTGGTGCATTCTGGTCTCAGGCAAGTTTTTGTCTCGGATACTGTGGTCTTGAGCACAACACTATTATAGTATTTGTGGACTAGTCATAAAATAAATCTGACATCAAGTTAACATGAATTGTTTTTGCTTATCAGATCAGATGTGGCCACGTTTACAACTTTGAGCCGAACAAAGCTGAGACTGAAAACTACTCATGTAATGAGAGGATTGCATTTCCTCCACATTCTTATGAGTCTTTTTACAACGTTTTTCCAAATAACAATTTCCTGATGATCGTAGAGACAAAGCAGCATACAGTGAAAGTGTTGGAGATCCCATAGTTCCACAGTAAGTATATGATCTTTGTGTGACTGTGCTGGTGTTTAATTGACTCCCAGACTGAAGCCTTTTAAATTCCTGGCCCCGGTGGTCTGCGAGGACAATGAGGAGGTTGTTTTAGGAAAAAAATAGCTGCACACTTGCACATTCTATCACAGAGGATTTATCACCAACATTTGTGTGGAAGGTTGAATGTGCCAGACCTGTCCATATGTAGTCCTTTGTGTGTGTGTGTGTGTGTGTGTGTGCACCAGGGTGCCTGTGCTTCCGATGACACTCGGTGATGGTTTTGAACAGCTGAAGGTAAGATGGTGTGGAACTGGACAACGAGGCAGCTGTACATCTCTGTCTTGGACGTATACTCGCACACAAGCACACGCACACACACACACACACACACACACACACACACACACACACACACACACACACACACACACACACACACACACACACACACACACACACACACACACACACACACACACACACACACACACACACACACACACACACACACACACACACACACACACACACACACACACACACACACACACACACAGAGTCTCTTACACTTGGAGGCACATAAACAACAGTGGAATCTCGAGGTCTCACCCCCATCGGGACTGAGCCAGACTGAGACCTTAATAAAGGAGTTGTTGTTTCAGGAGCTAGCTTGTACGGTTTCAGGTTCATATTGCAACAAGGTCTACTTTACAGTCCATCATCATCATCATCATCATCATCATCATCATCATCATCATCATCAGCTCACTGATTACATTTTCCTTAAATAGTTATTGGATCTCAATAAACCTAAACTATGTCACACACTTTCTTCGACATCGACTGCATTTCTTCAAGTGACAATAACTAGATTCTGACTAATTAAAAAAATACATGTGAATGAAATCTAGATCAAAATATATATATATATAGTCTTGTCAACTAATAAAAAACAAAACTATAATTTGGTCACTTGGGACCATCATATAACAGGTTAATAAAAGGGAATTTAATCATTAAAAAAATTGATAAACTCTTATGCTTGCATTTTAGTCAAAAGACTATGACTAATTTTTTTTTTTTGATATTTAAATAATATAATATAAAAATTAAACTATAATTTCAATACATTAGACCATCTTTAAAAAAGGATAAACTCTTATGCTTTATGTTTTAGTCGACTATATCTGGAATAGAGTTGGTCGACAAAAGATTTAACATAAGACTATGACTAATTAAAAAAAATATGTGAATGAAAACTATATGTTAAATAATATAATAATGAAAACAAACTACAATTTGGCCACATGGGACTATCTTTAAAAAATGGGAACGCTTTTACGCTTTAGTCGACTAAAATTTTAATAATAATAATAATAATAATAATAAATTTTATTTTTAGTCATTTATTTGACTAAATCTTGGCTAGTTCTGATGATCAGATTTGGACTAAAACTAATTTGCATATTAGTCAAAAGACTATGACCAATTAAAACTCTTTATGCTTATTTTATTTAATTTAGTTGACCAAAACAAGGCTAGTCCTTTTGACCAAAAACTAAGTTGAATTTTAGTCAAATGACTATGACTCAAAGTGAATCCAAATTTGCAGTCGTTACTTCACACGTCCATGTGGTGTGGTATTTCCAGCTCAGTGTTTAAACTATTAATGGTGGCGTTGCCGTTTGAATAGTGGTCTAAATAAAAACCAGGTTGCCATTACCACCTCAACTGTCGCAACATCTCAGCCAATGAGAGACTTTGCCTGGTTGGACCTCTTTTTAGGAGGGGCGTGGCCTAGATGTGCTGAAGGGTCACAAGGAGTGACGTAACCTGGGCTTATTTTCAGACACACACACACACACACACACACAGCTATCAAATCAAAGGAATCACACACAAAGTGATCTGTGGTTCCTTTGCATCAAACACTGACATTTGGCCACGACTTGCGGTTTGACCCCCGTTGCCCCTGTTTCTTCCTAATTTGGTCATTTGTCGACAAATGCTTTTGCAACACGAGGGTATGTGTGAGCGTGTTCTCTCACACTTCTGAACACTGGCCGTTGATTGAATAGAGAATGATGGAAAGACAAGAGGGAGGACGGAAAGAGCAGAGGGAGATACTTGGTCATGGACATTAATACTGATCAAGGCCTTCCGTCAGCTGCAGCTGCTGATCACCCTGCTGTAACATGGCGCTTTCCTGCATTGCATCACTCGCCCCCGAGTCCAAAAACAGCCAGCATTACCCCTGCATACCTCAGGATCTAGTTTTCAAACACGCAATTCCACTGACACGATACAAGTTTTAACAATTTATCTGGAAAAAAGGGGTTTGCAAATGTGTAATTAATCTATAATGCATTTCATAAATTGAAGATTTGCAATGATGCACGACATGTACATGTAAAATAATTGCACCCAGCATGCAGTAATTAATTTACTGAGATATGCATTTCATATTGCAATGCACGATCATGGCAGCCGGAGAACTACGGTGGGGAAAATAATTATTTGATACACTGACCATTTTGTAATTTTTAGACAGAATATGTAAAAAGAAAATACCACAGAAACACATTGTATGATTTCCAAATAATGAATTTGCAGGTCTACAGTTTTGTCTCTGGTGTTCTTAGGCTACACCCACACTACGCCCTACAGACCCACAAAGGGTGCACTTGGTTTAAGTGCACTTCGGATGTAAAGTGTGTAAGGGAACGAGTGCTGAAAGGGTAGAATTGGGACAGTCTGTGATTACGTTATCCACCTGAGTCAGGACGTCATCAATCGTGATGGCAAAATGGCGTTGATAGCAGCTATATTGATTATAAATAAATGATGCCACACTTTTGCCATTTTTGCTGCCAACGGGGTTTATTGTGAGAGTTTGTCCGTCATCAATTTTTCATTTAAAAAAAAAATTGGAATGTCCCACGACAAAAGGACTAATTGGGCGGAGCTAAAGTACAGTTCGTACGATTGGGACAAACTACGCACTCGCACCCTTCAGTGTTAGTGTGCAACCAAGGGGCGGCAAGTGTGTGTATTGCGACAAGGGCCGCACGATTTTGACAAAAAAACCTAATTGCAATTTTTCTGACACTGTGATTCAATGTACGATTTTTTAGAAATATTTTATACAATTAAATGCATATGCGTTTTATTTTTTTCTTCCAAATTCCGTGTTTTCCACATCAATTTTTTTTTTAATTCAGTTTTTTTTAGAAATATTTATCAACTTTTTCCAGAAAATATAACTCCTGTGAGGAAACAAAATCAATACTAATAATTAAAAAACCCATAATTTAACAAAAATAAAGTAAGATACAGTTAAAAGGAATATATAAGTTGTACTGTGAGGAAACCATAGTACAACTAAATAATACCAATAAAAAAGAAAACTATAAATAAAAATGTAAATTAAAATAATGAGTCAGATACAATTAAAAGGTAAATATAAGTTGTACTGACATGAATTATTCTGACTGCTCCTTTTTATTTATTCATGTCATATGAAGATGTATGAGAGCAGCATTAATGTCACTCAATTCCCCCTCAGGAATCAATGGTTAACTGAATCTGATCAGGTTTATTGATTATGTTTTGATCAACTTAATTTAAATTAACCTCATTTAAATGACCCTGATGACATCATTCCAGACCGTAATGAATAAACAAAAACAAATGGACAAAATATCAGAAGTTATCATCAATCTATGATGTTTCAGACTCTGATTAGATGTTGTTTAAACGCTGAGCAGGTAAAACTGATTAAAGCTGACTCATGTTTTTACAGCAGCGCTAGAGAAAGGGACGGCGCTCCACAGACACGTTAAAGTTAAGCGGGCACTGGTCGGCTCTGATTGAGGAGTCAGTGATGATTTGCGTAGTTTAGTAGTTTAGTTTACGTTTAGACGGTGTTTCGGGTGCTTTAGGTGGTGTTTGAAGTGGCCAGGATGAGAGTGGGAAGGACATTTCCGCATAAAAAATGTCATTTTCCTCACCGTGATAGCGTTTCATGCCAATTCTGTTCATTTTCGCGTTCAACAGTCGATTTCGTTATCATTGGTTGATTCCGTGATTCCGTTCACGTGGATTTCATAGGGCCCGAGTGTCGTCGTTGCTACAGCGCATACAGGGGCGTGTTCTGTAACCATCTCTGATCGGCCAGTAGTCCAGGAAGGCGGTTCTCGGCAATTCCGATTGGCAAACATACATATCACTCAAATGATGGAGATGGAAGAAAAAACCTCAGCATCTGAGGTTAAAACAGAAGAATTCTGAAGTGGAGAGACACACACAAATCTTAGCAAAAAGAGCTTCTAAAAAGAAAAGGCAGTGACATGATGGACCAGGAACTGTCTGGACAGACGTGGGCAGTACAGTCTGTCAATTTTACAGCGATCCTACAGTGTGAGCGTTTGGGGTAAGTCGGTTCCTAGCACTGCTTCAACACTGATACCCTCACGATCAGGATTTCAAACAGGTTTGATTTTCTTGTCACCAAACGATTGCTGATCGGGAGCTGGTCGTGAGGTGTTAATCGCTTCTCGTGACCCCATGTATACTACATGATGCACAACATATGATTAGCCGAGACTTGGCCCGATCCCTAAAATAGACGCACAAGTCAAAAATGGGCTGAAAATGGCACAGTGTATTCCCGCCTTTAAACAGCTTTTTGGTCTTACCCATGTTGGAGTGGTTGAAGTCTGATTCATTGAGTGTGTGGACATGTGTCTTTTATAGAGGTAACGAGTTCTAACAGGTGCAGTTATTAATACATGTAATGAATAGAGAATAATAGGGCTTCTTAAAGAAAAACTAACAGGTCTGTGAGAGCCTGAATTCTTGCTTATTGAACTTATTTTAAGCAATAAAATGCAAAACAATTATTTAAAAAACAATGTGTTTTTGTGATTTTTTTCTCTCACACAGTTGAATTACACCTACGATGAAAGTTTCAGACCTCTCTAGTCTTTGGAAGTTGAAAAAAACTTGCAAAATTGGCAGTGTATCAAATACTTATTTTCCCCACAGTACAGTATATCCATTTCAATTTAGGAAGGATGTTGAGTTGATTCAAGCGTGTCAATAACCTGCCCCGTGTTATTCATGCTATGTGCGATGTATGCATAGCAAGATGTCGCTCGTGTTCTCCAACTTCCCGAGGAGCTCGTCCCACTCGCATACATCAGAGACATTCCACCTCATCTGACACTCGTCCATGGAATTCTGCAAATTTTCCACACTATTCTCCGAGGCATTCTGAAGTGCCCGTCAAAAAGAGTGGCATGCCAAAACACCTGCAAACACCTCTAAGACGAAGGCAAAATAAAGACTTTTAAGGAAAAATGCTTTCTGTGCATTTCTTTTTCATGCAGAAAAACGTTCAAACTTTTTCTGTAGCTGGAATTTAATTAAAAAAAACGCTGCGGTGTAGATGTGGGTTAGCCATTAGGCATGTTTGTAAGTATGTGTGAAAATATCTTTTTGTTTGCACTGCTGATAGGTGATAATTTGTCATAGATTTGTGCAGAGTCCCTTTCTCCTGCAGGTTGGTATGACCAAGTGTATGCAACCTATAGTTGACACCTATGTGCGGTTCTGGGAACGCACTAAATACTTCAGATGGCTCGAGGGTTTACTTGGCAACCAACGGCTGTTTTAGGAGCGCGGATACTTTTGGCTTGGAGCGAGCACAAGGTTTTTCAAGTATCCAAAGAACATGGAGGCATAAAAATGTCATCTGATCACTTGTATCATGTGATCATTGTTGTGAAGCTCGGTTCGAGGGCTCCATGACTTCATCCAAATCTATTTGTGAGACACTATGACACACTGGTTAACCTTTATTTTACACTGGGATTAAGATGTTTGGGAGCCACGATTAGAGGCACCAATTGTCTGTTATTATCTGTGTGATGAGACTTTTGTTGAAAAATGTCACATTATTAAAGCTGTACGGATGCGGATTAGACAATTTTGATGAAGAAAATAATTAGGGAAAATCAAGAATGAAGTTAGCGCATGCATTAGCTCCAAAATGATGCAAAAATACACAAATTGGCCACAAAATTACTCCAAAAACACACTTAAGATGACTAAATGCATAGAATATCAGCAAAAAATACACAAAACAACAACAAAAGTACACAAAATAACAGAAACATATACAAAAACGACCAATAACACTAAAGAAATCACACAAATGGTAGGGCCAGTTTTGATGGAGAAAATAATTTTGGGTAAATCGAGATTGAAGTCAAAATTTCGAAAATGAACTCCAGATACAATATCGTGATAAAAGTCGAAGCACTGCAAAAAAGTCAAATCTACGGAAGCTGACTAGGGTCAATTCACCATATATGACAACAGGTACGTGACAGTCTACAAAATTGATAAAATGACAACAAAATTACTCCAAAAACAAATGTAACATGACTAACTGTGTACAAGCCCATGTATATACTGTATATACTGTATATATTCCCATTTATCTGCTGCTGAAACTCTGCAAATGTCTCCTTTGTAAGACGAATAAAGGATATTTTATCTTATCTACAACAAAAATAGACAAAACGACAACAAAAATGCACAAAAATAACAGTAAAATATACAAAGTAGAAAAAACCCCCTACTAATAACACCAAGGAAAACACACAAAATGATGCAAAAATACACATATTGACGAGATATTTACTCCAAAAACACAGTTAAGATGACTAAACACAAACAAATGTGCACAAAATAACAGAAAAATACACAAAAACTACTGATAACACACTTAACCCCACCCCTTTTTAAATTATTATTATTATTATTATTATTATTTAAATAAATGCATTAAATGAGGCAATGCTATTGGTTGTAATGGTGCAGGAGTGTTGGTATTGATGGGGGGCTGCATGGTGGAGGTGGGAGGGGTTGACACAGAGATGTACAGGACAGGACACCCTCATGCTTGCTCCATAAAACTCCGCACATTGTGCAGCAGCTGTCGTTGCTCTGCGGTGACCATCCAGAAGGAAAACCCACATGAAGAAGGAATGTTGTGGCTTTCTCTGCCGCTGAGCTCGGTTTCTACGGATCACTGAGGACGCCGCTCATTTACCATGAGCTGTTTGGATGTTATGTACCCAGTTTATGGACATTACGCACCGTACGCATCTGCTCCTGCGTTTATCAGTAGTTTACAGGTAGGACGGGATCGATTATTACAATATCTGTGATATGTTTAATGTGTGCGTGATTTACTGAGGGGAAAAAAAAAAACAACAACAACGTTATAAGTGATTTATAAGAGTTTTTGCTCTGCGCAGTAACCAACGCGTGCATACGCATCCAAACCCGTGCATGCGCGCACACACGGCAGCTTCCACACAAACAGATAAAACATGTTGTGAAAAATATAAGATATTCAGACCTAAATATGTCCACTTGTCTTTGCCCCCCACCCACCCACCCACAGGTCCCCCCAGCTCTGAGCAGCAGCTCGCCTCACGGCCGGGATTTTATGGACACTCCCAGCGGTCCTGAGGGGATGTCTGGTGGCCCGGGCGCTGGAGGATCCACTTCCTCATCTTCATCAAGCTCTTCCACTTCATCCTTCACCGCTTCCAGAATAGAGGAGGGCCCCAAGGAGAAGCAGGAGGTCCCCGAAGCCGAGTACCTGACGTCCCGGTGCGTCCTCTTCACTTACTACCAGGGAGACATCAGCAGCGTGGTGGACGAGCACTTCTCCAGGGCGCTCAGCGCGTACATGGACGGAGAAGGCAAACGGAGAGGTCCAGATCACCATGGCGCAGGTATATAGAGGAACTCTGTCTGGGGTTTAGGCCCTAACGCACTGCAGGCAATAGTAGAAAAAATCATTTTAAATACAAAAATAGTCGAATGTTGCATTTTAAAGAGTTTAATTTGATGGAAAAAAAGTTTGTTTTGGTTTTGGTTTGGGCACATGGTACAAATAATACGTCAATCTTATTTTGTGCAAAGTTAACACATGCAATAACCCCAAAAACACACAAAATGATGGAAACATACTCAAATTGACAACAAAATTAGAATCCAAACACACAATTAAGAGGAGTAAACACAACAAAAATACACAAAAATGACATAAATATATAATATAGACAAAAACTAATATTACCAATGAAAACACACAAAATGTTGCAATACAGTTGACAACAGAATTACTCCCAAAACACACTAAAGATGAGTAAATACAACAAAGAAAACTACAACAAAAATACACAAAATTAACTTAGCGACTAGAAACACACACACACACACACACAAAAAACACACACACACTAAAAGAGGCAAAATACACAATTTGACCAGAAAATTACTCCCAAAACACACTTGAGATGACTAAATACAACAAAATAACACAAAATTAACAGAAAAACATACAAAATACACAAAAACGACTAATAACACCAATGAAAACACAAAATGATGCAAAAATACAGAAATTGACAAAAGATTTACTCCATAAACACACTTGAGATGACACAAAAGTACATGAAACGACAACATAAGCGCGCAAAAATAACACACAGATTAGTCATTATTGTATAAATGCTGACGTGAATGTTGATAATATGACCCTCGGATCAGACAATCACATTTCCATGGCCGCCCGCTGTGATAAAATTTGTCCGTCTCTGTCATAGAGGGATCCAGGCCTACGTGCACAAAGTGCCACTTCTGTAACGTATTCATGCAGCGCCTGGACTTTTCATGGTAATACAAATTATGTAGGAAAGTTATCTGTGCAATTTCTCACTCTGTGGCAAATCATCAACACAAATTTGACATTAAGTTAACGTGAATACAAAAAAATGTCTTCAATTTAAATGTTTTAAAGAAAGAAAAGCCAAAACGAAGACGTGAGTCAAGGTTTTTCACCTCAAAATAAATGCCCAATCTAGTTTAAAAAGTGTCATTTCCTCCCCCGGCTGTGTTTCCAGTCCCAGGTGTCACACTTGTCACAGTCAAGGCGACCATAGCATTAACTTTTGAAGCCATTGAGGCCACACAGGGTGAGCTGACAGTTCTGCAGAGCACAGCACAGCGTCAGACAGGTGATGTGATTGGGTGATGGGACCACTGGTTGTCAATGGAGAGGGTCAGGGAACCAGGTCACCAAGGTCAGCAGCTATTAGCTGTCAAAAGCAACTTCTGCCTCGGACCGTTTAAAAGTTGAAAGAAAGTTGAGATATGTAAATGTTCTCAGCGTGTATTTCAGTGCGTGAACAGTGGTTCTCAGACGTTTTTGGTCCAAGAACCCCCTTTTATCTCAGATGAATGAGTGATAACACACGATTTAAAGAATCTCACTTTGTAAATAAGTATTTCCTCCTGAACATATTTATTTCTATAGTTTTGATCATTTCCAATCATCTCTCGCCTGGTGTGAGCCAAAGACTGACCTTTGTATTTTCATTTCATGTTCTAATCAAGATCATTTCTATCAATATTATTATAATTATAATTTTTAACTCAAAACAAAAAATATTAAATCCCATATTTTAATACTTTTGTTAATTTTCCACTCTCTCTTTTTTCCAAGTACCCCATGTAGTGCCAATCACATACCTCTAGGGGTACACGTACCCCCATTTGAGAAACCCATGCCATGCCATGCAGTGATTCTCATCCTTTTTGGCTAAAGTACCCCCTTTTTTATTTCTGAATCCAATTTACCCCCTTTGTCTGACTACTGTATTTTGCTGAGAATACTATGAAAAAACAACTGTAGAGCACAATGATAGAATGAATGAGTGATAACACACATTTTAAAGAATATAAGTTTGTAAATAAGTGGAAAGAAACAGTATTTAACAGTATTTACTGCCTCCTGAACAGATTTCTTTTTCGGTTGGTGTGGAACCAACACTGACCCCTTGTATTTTCAGTTCATGTTCTAATCAAGATCATTTCCAACGTCATTATTATGATTATCATTTTAACTAAAAATAAACAATACAAAACCCCATATTTTTAATGCTTTCATTTGTAAATTTTACACTCTCTCTCTAGTACCCCGTGTAGTGCCATCACATGTACCCCCATTTGAGAAACACTGCGTTTGAAATCTAATATGTCTTTGGATTCTTTTCCTGTCCCGTTATTGTGTTTTTAATGTTTCATTGACTTAGTTTTGCAAAGCACTTTGAGGCACATCGAGCATCTTCTTGACTGGACGACTTCTGGAGACGAGAAGTCCTTTTCCCACCAGCGGTGTGGATATCCATGTAGGGCCTAAACTCTGCTGTCACTTTTGGTCTCTTTCCTTGTTCAGCCGGACGTCTTAATTTCAACACCCACACACGCTCCCTGCCTCACAACAGATGCTATGTTTATACACGGCCGTAAGCGCACAGCCTCGCCGTGCCGGCGTATCCCCTTCAAACATCTCCGCGGCGGCTGCCATTCTGACTCTCGCTCCAGCTTTTGCCCTACAATGGTCGCTCTGTCGGTCGCCCGCCTGTCGGTCACATTTATATATGTTGTGGTCAGTGTGATAGGAGCAGTGGGGGGGGCGGGTTGGGAACACTACCTCTCAGGGTGTCTTTTTACAGAGGGAAACCTAAATATAAAAGTATACCGCTGAAAACATATAATGGCTGGCTGACATTCTGTCAAGGGCAAGAAGAAGAAGAGGAGGGGGGGGGGAGAGAAAACAACAGGTGGGGGTGCAGGAGACACGAGAGAGAGAGGGGTAGTGGGTGATTACACACTGGGGTGCGTGCATGTGAGCATGTGCTCGAGTTGGCTTTGAGACTTTGGGCTGACAGGAGAGTGAGAGATGTCACCAGAGCAAGAGATTTAGGACTGAGTGAGCCTTGGTCTGCCTCCAGGTCACAGTGTCTGCCTTATATAGAAATGCATAGTATAGATCAGTGGTTCTCAAACTTTTTTTGGCTCACGTCCCCCCGTTCGCCCCCATTTTGCTCAGAATACTATGAAAAAAACCAACTATATATCATAACGATGGAATGAACGAGTGATAACACACATTTTAAAGAATTAAATTTTGTAAAACTAAAATAGGTGGAATGAAACTGTATTTAATGCAGTGGATCCCAACTTTTTCTGGATCGTGAACCCATTTTGATAAAGAAATTTTGGCGACTCCAGAGACATTTTTTTTTCCTACATTTACTTTTTGATCATGTTTTAATCAGATAAAATAAAAAAAATACTGCATTTTAGTTGAATTAGATAGTAAAAGTATAGAAATACAGTTGTTTAAGATTGTGTGTTTTAATTAAAGAAAAATAATAATGAAAAAAAATCTAAAATATATATATATATTTTTTTTTTTGCACTTTTTTTTTCTTCTGTCGTTTCTTTTACTTGGGTTTCTCTACGACTGAACGAATACATTTACATTTAATCTATATTTCTCTGGCTTTTTATAAATCATAAAACTTGCCATCAATTAATTTCAGCCTGAAAATAATGGTTACGTGACGGTACAACACCAAAGAGAAAATTGAGCCTTGCAGAAAACACAAAAGGAAAAATCTCATCACACTCATATTAATACATTTTAATACCAACATTTGTAGTGATCGATAGATTCATGCACCACTACCGCACCATATCATTCTTATATTGAACATACAACTGATACAAAATGTTGCTTTATAGTGTAGGTGAGAAAAGTTAACGCAACAAGCTTTGAAAACTCCCGACATGTACAACCATTAATTGAAAAGTCAAAAGTTGTGTGTAATGTGGCCACAAACGAACAGCTTTTAGAGCCAATCAAGGGGATCTTTGTCGTGTGATCGGATACATTTATGAACTAAAGCATTTCCACACCTACGGAGTTATTTGTTGTTCCAGTAATTATTAAATCTTCCACTTTTCCCATCTACCATACGTCTCTTTTCCTTTGACTGTGTCATGTGTTCATTAGAGTTAGGCTCTTTGGTCCATACACATTAATACGTATTCATATCTACAACTGAAATGGCCTTGGCTGCTAATAATAGAGATCAGTTGTCAAGGCGAATCTTTCATTTCTATATATGCTCTGGTGGACCGTGTTTCAAAGCAATGTATGAATAATTCTATAAAAAATATTTATTAAAGCTGCTTGTATTGACAATGTTTTATTAGATAAATACATAATGCAGGCCCTTATTATTCAATAAACTGAAGATTATTTGCTTGAAAGAAGACACTAAGCGTTAAAATTGCCACTTGATATTGACGGTAAAGTCTCGCACATTGCATTGTGGGATGTGGAGTCCCATAGACGTGTTGTTACTTCATTCTTACTGTGATTTCATGTGTTTCCTCCAAAAACTCTTCCCAACATATTTCTGGTGCTTTCACAGGTTGAAAGTTGTGGCAAAACAATTGCGGATGTTTATTTTGGGGCTTACACGGAAAGTTCTGAATACGACCGAAATAGAGATTCTTACAGAGTTAGGTGATATCACTGGTGTCATATCATGGTGTCAAGCAAATTATTGTTGTCCTTTTCTGGTGAAAAAACACAAGTATTAATAGTAAGAATGAATAAAAAACACTTCTATGCATCCGTTTACGGGACGGACCAGTTGAATATCAACAATGTAGCAATTTACCACTGAGCAATGCTCTGTAACTTGGCTTGACATGGTTTATTTATCTTCCTTTCTCCTTTCCTGTCAGACACCCCATCACCGAGCAGTCGGCGAAGCTTCCCCCCCTCCTTCTGGGACAGTAACTACTCCTCACCTCAGAGCCGCTCCCACTGTGAGACAAGCGCTGCCTCCTATTCCATGGACCCATACGCCTCAGGGCTACACCCAGGCCTGACACACCCACATGTTCATCCTCACGCACACGCACACACTCACCCCCACTCCCACCCTCACGCACCAGAGAGCTGGGGGTACCCTCAGGCCCAAGCTTACGGGCCGCCGCGGCCGCTTCATGAACTGTACTCCCCCTCGGCCCTGGAGCCCCACTACGGGCCGCTGCTCATGCCCACCGTGAGGGCACCGCACCTCCCCACCTTGCCGAGCCACTACGAAGTGAGCAAGCTGGAGCCCGGTGCCTCGTGGCCGAGCCTGCTTCCACCAGGAGACGTCAGCCAATCCTTGGCACTCAACATGGATGCAGGTATAGCCATTAGCCACTCCCTGACATCAGTCAAAGTCAGTGGTCCCTTAACTGGAGTACGTGTACAGGGGATACTCCGAAAGATTTAACAATTCATTTAAAAATATTTGGAAATGTTCCGAGTTCTTTTTTAGACTATATTTTGGACAAATTCACCACAAACTAACAGTATTATTGCTCAATAAAATACGATATTTTCTTGCAATTTATTGAAAGAGGATTATTTTTGTTCTGTGGAGGACATTTTATCACACTTCTGACTACGGATGTAACAATTAACCGTAAGGCAGTTAAAAATCGATTCATAGCATAGGTATCAAGGTTCACATCAATTTTCTGCAAATTGAATCGCAGTACTTTTTTTAAACAGCATATATATGTATATTTATCCTTCTCTTGTCCAAATGCTGTGGCGGCGGGCGGAATCTGCTACTACTTTTTTCTGGCCGCCTTCTACTCTTAAACATGTTCATAAATGATTCCTTACCCCTTTAGCACCGAAAGAATATCTGTCATATTACGTGAATATCTGTAAAAAGCCCGTTTTTTCTATTAGCTCTGTCTGCTAGCGTAGCATCTCTTCTTCACTGCACAGAATAGCTGCATCCCAACCGACCACTGGGTTACCAGCGCCCTCTGCTGGTCCAAACAAATATGCGACATAAAAACAGTGCAGACTGTTTTTTTTTTTTTTTTTTTTAAGTCCAATCGTTAAGGCACAAAATACATTTTCAGTTGCACTTTTAAAAAGAAAAAGAACTATTATGCAGTTTTGCATTGTTTACTTCGTTTGTATTATTCCTTTATTTATTTCATTCAAGATTTATTTTTAGTTCAATTGCATTGTTTTGAATAGTTTATCAAGGGATTCTTTTGACAATGAAAAATAAAAGGAAAATAGTACAGTATTTTCTAAAAATAAAGGAATATTTTTTAATCTAAAATAAATCGTGAGGAAATCGTATCGTGAACCCAGTATTGTGAATCGAATCGTATCGGGAGTTGAGTGATTCATTACATCCCTACTTCTGACAATAGGAGACCATAATTAGCTACATTTTATGTATATATAATATATTACATAAAAGTTGCACGGTATGTATTGTTTTGAATAAAGAGTCAACTACTGTAAATATTTTGGTTTCATATGATTCTGGTAACGTGAGGATTACGCAGAAATCACCTTGGCTACACTTACGACCCTTATCTGCATAGATATACCTGTTTAACTGGAAAAACACCACAAAAATGATATGCTATGCTCCCATAACATTATTTTTTAATAATAATAATTTGTAGAAAATCCAGTGCAGTCATGTGATAGTATATGCTTCAGCTAATACACCAACAGTTAAACCTGTCTTTGTGCCAGAGCTTTTTCAGATTTGAACGCACTCAATAATCTGAAGCACTTGTTCAAAACACATTTCAGATGTGTTTTCTGCGATCACAGAAAATCGGAGGCCCTAGATTTACTAGATATCTAAATATGGTCAAACACGTTTTCACAAGCTAACAATGGCGATATTATTAAAACTTACTCGAATGCATTTTGTCAAAATATGTATGCTAGAAAGGATTCTCAGTTGATAATTCTTAGGTATTCGTTAGTTGTGTAATGGTGGGACATTTTTGATCTAATCAGGTGTTATCCCGGTGTGAAGGCTTAAATGAAGGCCTTTTGTGTGTTGCCTCTTGTTGCAGGAGGATAGCACCAGTTATAAATGTAATTATAACTGAATAATACAAGTCTTATCCTAAAATTAACACTGGCTGCCACCTGTTCTATAGCACATCTGAGCAGCTGTGAATAGGAGCACAATGCACATACTTTTCCATTGAGGGACACGCATCTCTTCACCAAGACTACCATGACTTAGGACCCAGACGCACACAGTAGTACATCATATTCATCACTAGGACTTACACCCGTCCTCTGAAACAGGATGTTTGGCCAAAGTGAGCACCATGACAACCTCTGTTCTCTTGTTCATCGTTGTCTCTCTCATTGTTTTGTTTCTGTTTCTTTCTCTCTCCCCCCCCCCCACCCCCAGGCCTTCAGCAGCACAAGAAAGGCAAGGAGCTGTACTGGTTCTAACGAGCCCCTCAGTCACACTGACCCACCATTACCAGATCCAATTAGTCCCTGGACCTGCTCTGCTATTGAAGCAGCGTGTCTCTTTATCCCCGGCCGTCCTCTGTTACACACACTGCATCTTCATCAATCCAATCCCCCCCCCTTCTCTGCTCTGCGAGCCTTCCCTGCCAGTACGCAGCCCTGCTCCAGGTCCACGTGTGTGCACCATGGAGATAAACCACACAGAGGGAGAAAGAGAGAGAGACAGTGTCTGAACTGTGTGTAATCTGTGATGTCGTACTCTCTTTCTCATGTTTCTTGCGCTCCCTCTCCCGTCACTTTTGGTGGAGCTCGTACCTTGGCAAGGTGTGAGCCCCGGTGACCTGTTTGGACTGAGAAAGACAGGACCACAAGAGACATGAGCAGAGGACAGAGAGAGAGAGAGAGAGGATGGAATGGATGCGACTGAGTGATGAAGAGCAGGGATTCCCTCCAAAGTCCCTGGTTATCTGTGTCTCATGCTCTGTGTTGGTACAGTACCCGTGATTATCCACTTATCTGCATTTCACAAATGCAACAACACGCAGCGATAAACAGAAGCCGCCGTCCGTCCGTCCGTCCGTCCTGCAGGTTTATGTCATCTATCAGGCCTTATTCTGGTTGTCGTATAATGTTGCTCTGAAAAAAAAAAGAAAAAGAAAGTGTTTCTATTTATTGGTGCTTATTGCATATTTTACATGTTTGGTTGGCCAGTGTCCTGAGTTTTTTTGGTGGTTCTGTTTTTGTAAAGCGAGTGCTGTTGGTGGAGCTTCTCTTTTTTTTTTTTGGAGCGTTTTGAGGAAACATATCAAGATTTTGGAGGATCTTTTGCTTTGAACTCCAGGAGATTTAGATACAGTGTGTGTACTTACAGTCAAATGACGTTTCCATTTTTTTTTTTTTTTAGTCATTCTTGGATGTTTTCAATTTGGACTTGAATTTGTTTTCTTTGTGTGACATTATGTTTTGTGTCCTGAAGTATTATAATAAATATTTTTGTGGTACAATAACTATCATTGCTGTTTATAAACGGCATGCTTCGTACTAGGGCTTGGCGATATGGACCAAAACTTTTTCTCAAAATGGCGATAAATATGATATAAATCTCTCTAATTTTAATTCAAAGGAAGTCTGACCAGAAAGACAACTCTGGGTTAAATTTTCTGATGAAAATGCTACTTTCTCCTGTAAGGGACAGCACGTGTGAGTGAGTTCTGTAGTGTGGCTTGTTTAGGGGAAGGTCTGGGATAGGATGCACTCAGAAATTCATCTAACTGAGCTTTTCATGTTGTTCTAGGAAATAGTGAAAGCAGCAACTCCTAAAACACGTCTTTTAAAACAAAATAAGCTATATGATTAATGCGATGTTGTAATTTTCTATATTGCCAAAACAGAAAACTCAACTTATCTTGAATCTCGATATATCTCACCCAGCCCTACTTCTCATTGCAAATTATTGCCTTGGTGGAATTCTTCAGACTCAATTTTCGACCTGTTATTTAGCCTCGACTCATTATTCTAGAACAGTGATATGAGGACGCGGTTGCACGGCTACAAGTGACGTAGACGGTGCTGTGCAACTGCTCTCGTTTAAAAGGCCTTCCATTCAAATTCCTGCTCGCATTCACACTTTGTCACCCATAAAGTGGGAACGAGTGCTGAATGCCAACAATGTGTAACCAGAGATGAAGCCAGCCATCCCAGCTATGCACCAAATGTTACTGCGTTATTGATCCGATAATCAGATTACGCACTAAGGTATGTCCACTGTCACCATTTAGCTGCTGTTATGCGTGACCCAAAGTAGGGAGCAGCCAACTATGTGATTGGCTCAAAGCTGAGGAAACATGTAGATGAATGCATTTAATAGAGTTTACCAGGGATAGCGTAGCTTGCAGGATCCCATACTGGTCATCTCACTGGTACTGCCACTTTAGTGGAATATTCACAACAGACATTTTGGGACTCACACATTATCACAATAAGTTTTAGACCCCAATGAGTCCCAGGTTGTGACATTTCTTCTGTTTAAACCACCAAAAAACAGGACTAAACGAAACAAAAATAATAAAAGAGCAAAAACCTCCAACAAGCACCAAATCTCAACTTTGCCAGATATTATCAGTTATCTAGATCTATGATCCTGATCATGGTACCATGATTGATCAATCACACTTTAAAGGCTTGGAACAAATGTATATCCTCATTAATAACCATACATTAGGTCCAAATGTATGGACACATCCATTTTTGGGGGAAAATTGCAATGAAATGCCCAATCCAGATCTGATCTAGATTAAGCTCGACGTGGTAAATGCGAAACCAACCCGACATAACTGAGTCAAATTTCAAAAAGATCGGTCAACTATGAACATAGATATACATTTTTGAGATTTCACCATTAAAACATAAGGTTTTTTGAATTTTTTAAAAACTGATCCAGAAGTACTTTTGATGTAATCCTACTAAAACACAAACAAACTAATAAACGCCGGTGAAAATATGTGCTCCTTGGCAGATGTAACCAGGCGGCATCATTAACATTACATCAAATTATGAAATGCATGATTCAATGAAAAAAGTTTAAAAGAGGAGAACAAATAATTAATCTGTACATTTGGCTGGTTTTTGTGAACTTCATTTTTACTGTGAAAAAACTTGGACAAAACACAAATTTGGTGAAACAGTATCTTTTAGGGCTGGGACGATAATCCACGATACAACCAACGATAACGGCTTCACAATACAATATCTGCGACATAAATAACGACTTTATTCTGGTCACACTTACATATTTACTCTGGGGATGATATTTTCAACTCAATAGGAATATTCTACATAACACAAATGGGAGACATTTTTCCTATTTAATGTGCAAAAAGTGCCAGAAGGCAAAAACAGAGACTGGCAATTCATGCCAGGCTAAAATTAAAACTAAATCTCATCATGAAATTTTTCAAAAAAGAAACAATCTACAGCCCAGATTTAAGATACGGACGTGTTCTTTTTCAACAAAATTACATTATTACATTACATATTGACTTTGTCTCCTGCAGTTTGAAAGACACGTTCGCTTGGGACGGATGTAGCAGAGCTGGAAAGGTATGCTTCAAGCACATAAAATGACATTCTCTTAAATATTCTACTGATTTTGTGGAGTCAGCAATAAAGGCTTTGTTCAGATTGTTTTTCTTTAAATCTGCCCCAATGATTAACAGTAAAAACAACCTTTTGCTATTTCAAAGTTGTGTTTCTGTGTCGTCCTTTTGTCACACTGACACAAATGTAAACGCACAAACCCAAACACATACTTGATCTATGAACTCATGAACCTTCACATGCTGAGCAATGTATGACTGTCACTTGACCGTTGCTGTAAAAGTGTTACAGCACACGCACAGTAACTGTAAAATACATTTGAGTGCATTTAGTTGTGTTCCCCTTTGCTCAACAACAGCATATAAAAACATTAAAGGAGATAAACTTACAGTTGGAAAAATCTGTTTACAGCAGCTGACATATAAAGTCTTTGATAATGCCATTCCAACACGTTTTTTATGCTCAAAACCACAGCATCAAAGACCAAGACAATCCCAAGACTTTTGGGGGTCGAGACCAAGTAAAGACCCAGACTAAGACCATAAAAATCTATTCCAAAAAGCATGACAAGGTTGAACAGTTAAAGAACCTTCTCTCTTATTTTAGTTTCTTGGAAAAAATAAACCCTTATATGTATTAAAAAGCCACTGATAAGTCCAGATTTATTTAAAATATGTAAAAACAAGAATTTTATTTATCAGGTCAATGTACAGTAAGTGTTTAGAGGTATTTCTGACTAGGAACAAGATGGATGTTCCCAGTTTTTGCAGGTGTCGGACAAATAATGCAACCCAAAAGATTTCAAATCAAAAGCCCAGCTTGAACAAGTTTAGTAATAAATCACATCAACTAAAAAAATCCAGCTCACTTCCTTCGAAAAGCATGAAATCAGTGCTGGACTTGACGGAAAAGCCAGAGTCCAGGCAATGTGGTCTCAAGTACTACAACACTACCCCTATTGATCCAGCTTGAGGTTTTGGTATGAATCCACATTTAAATTACAGCACAGTTAAACTTTTACATTTTTTTTTTTTTTTATGTTATGTGGCTCCTGGATCCATGTTTGACTATTTTATAGCAGGAAGTATTCATGTACTTGTCAAAAATGTATACATTTCACAAGCTGTTGCTATTTCTGAAGTTTTAAATAGACAAGTTTTTCCCAGTTCTTTAATGACAGCTCTCTAGTAGGTGCACTCTAACCAAAAGGAATGATCGTATTTGTCTTTGTGCTTTCTTAGAATGCCATCATGTGAGCGTCTCGTAAAGTAAACCTTCCTTTTTTAATTATTGACTCTCCACTGTCCCTTTATGAGCTGCTGACAAACACCTGACAGGAATTTATTGCGGCAAACTATATAAGAAGTCTTTTCATCGACCAAACCAACAGCTGCATCAACCATTCTGAACCGCAGTACACACCCAGAGACAGGTGAGTAACCACTGCACTGACAAATATTCACTAATGAAAAGTAGAGAGTCATCAGCATAAGACAATGTTTGATGGAGAAATGCAAGACAAAATGAGAGGAAACAGTGAAAGTGAAGTTGTGCATCACATCAAACATCCTGAAAGCAAGAGTTTGTGAAACAAAGCTGATGTGAAGATCTGCATCAACCTGTGTGGTTTCCTGTGGATCTCAAAGAGTCTCTGTTTTGTTTCTGATGGTTTCCAGTTAAGATGAAGCTGCTACTGGTTTGTGCAGCTGTTCTGGTCGTGGCCAGCTGTGTCTCAATCTCCCTGGAAGACCTGGAGTTTCATGCATGGAAGCTGAAGTTTGGTAAGACACGAAATATTTTATCGGTGTGATACTAATAATTATTGACATGTTTTTACGTCATCCAAACTCAATTGCAAGAAATCAGTACAGTGTTCATTGCTTTCTTATTGCAATTGTCTCATGGTCCACATGCAGTACGTTTATCACAGCAGCTCACACAAGCTGTGTTTCTAAAATAAAAGGGATATTTCTAAAATGTCTAAAATAATTGTGCTTTGAGGGTAATGGCAATGCAGCTAATGTATTAAAAAATTAAAAAACCATGTTCTACTGAACGAGCATCAGAAACTGTCGTATTTGAAGTGTGTGATGATTGTTTTTTTTTCTCGGTTGCAGAAAAATCCTACAGCTCTCCATCAGAAGAGGCCAAACGCAGAGAAATATGGCTGACCAACCGCAAACTGGTTCTGGTGCATAACATCATGGCAGATCAGGGTATCAAGTCCTACCGCCTTGGCATGACTTACTTTGCAGATATGGTGAGAGAAACACTAATGTTGTGTAGTGTAATTGTTTTTACTTAAAAAAAAACTTTTCCTTAAAAAGTCTCTATTGGTGCAAAGACAATGAAGTCCGTTGTCTTTGTCTTCTCGTTCTAACAGGAAAATGAGGAGTATAAACAGCTGATCCTACGCTCCTTTAATGCCAATCAGTCTGGCCATGGCTCTACCTTCCTGCGAGTGACCAATGATCTACCCGACACTGTTGACTGGAGGGACAAGGGATACGTGACTCCGATCAAAGACCAGAAGCAGTGTGGCTCCTGCTGGGCTTTCAGTGCAGTACGTTGATGTTTGCTGATGTATGTAGATTCTTAGGCCTGTTCTCTTGGTAAATTCAACAAACAATCACCATCTCTCTGTCAGACTGGTTCTCTGGAGGGGCAGAACTTCAGGAAAACTGGGAAACTGGTGTCTCTGAGTGAGCAGCAGCTGGTTGACTGCTCCGGTGATTACGGCAACATGGGCTGTGATGGAGGTTTGATGGACCAGGCCTTTGACTACATCAAAGCAAATGGAGGGATTGACACAGAGGACTCCTATCCTTATGAAGCAGAGGTAAGATGAAAAAGAAGTAAAAGTGCTTTAATTTTCTAAAATTAATATTCTTTTTAAAATGAAGCAAATATTTCTATTCTCAATTCTTCCAATTACTAGACATTTCAGGTGACACCACTCAAATTTCAGGTGACCTAACATGGGGTCATGACTCCAAGGTTAAAAAACCGGATATTCAAGTCAAAGTAGACACATACGGCCCTCGATCTAGTTTTGTGCAGCCTCTAAAATAAATGCACAAAATGACAGAAAAACACACACAAACACCTAAAAAATACATAATGGCAAAAGAAAAAACCACACAAAATACAAAAAAATACACAAAAAGGACAACAAAATCACACAAAAGTCCTGTGGAAAAAAACACACAAGATGACTACAAATAAATAACTGAAAAATTGCATAATGACATTAAAATGTACAAATATATACAAAAATGACAGAAAAATCCACAAAAATACTCAGAGTTTGTTCTTCCTTGTGTTAATGATCAGGTCATTATTCTAAATGTTAATAATGTGGCCTTCAGATCAGACAATCTTATATCTTTGTGATTAAAGCTGCACATCTCTGCTTTAAGGTCAGTGTCAGTGTACAATGCTGCCATCTAGTGCAAAATGCATGTAGCAACTCAAACCAACTCAACCAGGGGAAAATTTACCCACAAAAACCTGTGGAGCACAACATTTCATATTTAATTATTGCCTGTTTTAGGATTCAGAAGATTTTACATTTGAATGCATTAAGTGACTGGAAAAAAAAAAAACTATATAGCACCTACCCTTAACTGTTGTTTTAAAAACAATACAATGTTGATATTTTAAAAACATTGTAACTGTCCCACATTTTCAACCTAAAAAAAAAATAACTTTGGCTTTTAAAGTTCATTCATATGTATAGGTGAGGTAAATTGGTGAAGAAGAATGAGCTGTTTATCTCTTCTAGGATGGAAAATGCAGATACAACCCTGCCAACATTGGAGCTACGTGCACAGGCCATGTTGACATCAAACAGTTTGATGAAGACGCACTGAAGGAGGCCGTTGCCACCATCGGACCAGTTTCTGTGGCCATTGATGCCAGTCATGTTTCCTTCCAGCTTTATACATCAGGTGAAGTCTCTTAGCAACTGGTAGGCAAATATGTGATGTTCTTATCTAGTATTTTAATGATTTGGAATCGTTTGTGTTCTCAGGTGTGTACAATGAGCCAGACTGCAGCAGCACGGAACTGGATCATGGTGTGCTGGCTGTAGGTTACGGGACAGAAAATGGACAGGACTACTGGCTGATTAAAAACAGGTAACATCTCAGATGTGTTGAGCCTTCTGAGAGGGTCATTTTAGGGTCATTGGTCACTCACACGTTATATTTGGACTGTGGGAGGAAATTGGAGAACCAGGTCCTGTGTTTAGTGATCACGCTGCGTGTTTGGGCCCGTTTTAAATTCTGCCTATTGAGAGCTTTAAATTTGGTCTGTTTTGTCCAAAAAATGCATTCAATTTGTTGTCAAATGGTCTGAACTTTGGAAAAGTTTTGCGCATTGCATTGTGGGATGTGGAGTCTTTTTTCTCTGAATCTAAGTACCCACTTTGTCCGACTACAACATTTTGCTTAGAAAACAACGATAGAGAAATAATGATGGAATAACTGAGTGATGACACACGTTTTAAATCATCTTTTTGCAAATAAGTGGAAAAAACAGTATTTAGTGCAGTGGTTACCAAGCTCATATATATATTTACTGCATTTTAGTTGAACTAGATTTATATTTCACAAAGTGAAAGTACAGAAATACAGAGATTGTGGGTTGTTTTAATTAAAGAAAATAATTTCATTTTTCAGAAATTTCAGGCGACCCCATTTAAACTCCAAGCAAATATTGATTAGCGGCTCCTGAATAGATTTATTTCTATAGTTTTTATCATTTACGGTCATCTCACGCCTGAGGGGGACAAAGACTGACACTTTATTTGTTAAATTTCCACTCACTCTCTCTCAAGTACCCCCTGTAGTGCCATAGCGTACCTCTAGGAATACACGTACCTCCATTTGAGAAACACTGCTATAGACGGATGCATAGGAGTTTTTATCCCTTTATTTTTACTGTGATTTCCACCAGAGAAGGAGAACAGTGATTTCTGTTCTAGTTTGTTCCCGGTATATTTATCCTCCCTCTGCAAAACGTTCAGTGTCGGCCAGATTTACATAAACATCCCCCATTGGTTTTGCTGCCAATTTCAGTCCGTCAAAACACCAGAAAAGTGTCGGGAAGTCACTTTAGCAGAGTTTTTTGCCCACATTTCAAAAAGATAACTTATTCTTGTAACTGACGCTATCTATGGAATTTACTACTTGGATTGTAAAAGTTGCAGCGGTGGCCGTTAACGCCATTATGGTTTGTTGTTTCTGTAGCTGGGGCCTGGGATGGGGAGACGAGGGATACATCATGATGTCCAGGAACAAGAACAACCAGTGTGGGATTGCTACGGCAGCCAGTTACCCACTGGTCTGAGCAGGTGAAGCTCCAGTGTGTTTAACTGTCTCACGTCAAAGCTAATATCTAAAGACATGATTTACTACTTATTGTTTCCCACAGCTTCTGGATTGTCTCCAGCCAACAGGAAGCAAGTGACCCATGAATACAATGATTTTTTTTAAATGCACTGAGCTGTGGAAAAAAGTAAATTGTATTTGTGTACTTTTCCTTCCTGTCTGTTGTCACAACAATGCTCATTTAATAATATCACATGACGTAAAAAAAAAAAAAGGATTGTCAGTAAATCATGCTTCCATGTAAATAAATCATACTTACATGAACTTGACTGTTCTGGTGTTTTTTTGCATAACGTTTGATCAAATATAATAATATACTGAAACTATTGGTAAACACGTCACGTCACACACATTCTCTGATATCTCCAACTCAAGTAGAAGTATTGTTACTTGATTGAAATTGTACTCAATTCTAGTAGAACTTCATATATTTTCCACAAAGGCATCTGATTAAAAGGTTTGTCAAAAGGTAAAATTATGTTTTAAATAAAATAACACCAACAAATTAAATTCAAAATAACAATAAATTCTCAGGCTCTAAGTATAGCTACATTTATGAATCTAAAACTGATAAAATAACCTTCATTCAATGCTGTTTGGCTATGATGTGATGAATTTGATTATTGTCTAGTTATTTACATTTTTATGTAATTTCACAATGTTCGTTGATCATTTTAAAACGAAAAAAACAAAAATAATTATTTACTCAGTAACGGTTGGGTGTAGAAATGATTAGGAATTACTTGATTTCTTTTAAAACATACAAGAAAAATGACTGGTTTATTAATATACTCAAAAATGTGCAAGTACCCATAAAAACAACTCAATTACAGTAACGTACGTACTTGTAATCCGTTAATTTGACCTCTGCCAATCAACAACTCAATGTTTTAACATAATAAACTTTGATTAGTAAAGCATACATTTTTTATGGTTAGCTTTGTTGGGATTTTTTTTATTTATTTTTGTTAATGAAAGCAACGCAAATTTGCAATCTTGCAATTTTTTAACCCGCAGTTGGAAATTGTTCTCGTGTCTGTTTACCAGTGAACATTTTCTTGACTAAAAATGTTCATCATAGCTTTTATTTCTCAAGTGACAATATCTGTAAAAAAAATACATGTGAACAACAACCATATCAAAATACATAACTAACTACAATTTTGTCACATAATCAGAACTCATGTGATCATGTGGTCTTATGCATTCATCACATCAACTCTGTCTGTGTATTTACAAACATTAATACCATTCCATATCAGGTAGACCAGTGGTTCCCAAACTTTTTGTGCCCAAGGTACACCTGAGGACAAGTAAAATCTAAAGACACGCCTATTGTGCAAACTAGCCTTTATTACACATGTTATTACTCATGTATATCAGGGCGACCGTACATGTTTCTCTATTTTAATGTTATCCTACAGCCTTTATCACAGTCTTATAATTCCCGCTTGTGCAACCGTGGGAACAGCGAAATATTGCATTCTTTTTTTTTTTAAGAATTGTTTTTAGGTATAGAGTTTGCCTCTATATTATGAAATGAGTGCATACAACATAGTAAATTAAAATATAATTATATTTGTGTAGTTGTATATTGTAAAAGTGACAAGAAAATGAAAAACCTTTCAACACAAAACAAATAAGTTCTTAATTTTTCATCAAACAAGGAAAGGTACAAATAAACACAATTTCAGGTAAGTACATTTCATTTGGTAAAATTACATTTGAAATATTTTTTTTATTAAATCAATGCAGGTAATTTATCTGTGAAATGAACCATTAACCAAACATTTAACTAGGTCTACTTTTTAAACCATTTCCCTTATGTTTGTATCAATTATAGATATTACAATTTTAATTTAACATTTTCTCAACAGAAATACTTTTATATTATACTATTTTCATACATCAATGAAATATTTTCACTCTGTATTTTATTAAAGATAAATATTCTATATTTTAAATACTAAATTATTTTAGCCCTTAAATACACAAACAAGGTTTTAAGCAAATGTTAAACCATTTTCCTCTTCTCATTTAAACAACTAAACTCAGCAAATGAATTATACAATAATGAGTTCACATGTTAACAGTCCAGTCATTATGAGCTCACCAGTCACCCTTCAATTGGTTTCAGTCTTTTTCCCGGGGCGTGGGACGTCGTGCGGTGCACTCGCCCAAATGACGAGCTCGCAGCCCTCAGGCAGATCACCACAACAGTATGGTTGTCACAAAATGGCACACCATTATGCTTTATATTTCAGTCGACTATATCTGTAACAGGTTTAGTCAACTAAACACTTAATGTCATCTCGTTGACTAAAACTAGACTATAACTGTGGACTTCAGCTCTGCTTTTAATACAATAATCCCAGCTCTCCTTCAGGACAAGCTTTCCCAGCTGAACGTGCCAGACTCCACCTGCAGGTGGATCACAGACTTCCTGTCTGACAGGAAGCAGCACGTGAAGCTGGGAAAAACCATCTCTGCTCCCCGGACCATCAGCACTGGATCTCCTCAGGGCTGTGTTCTTTCTCCTCTGCTCTTCTCCCTGTACACCAACAGCTGCACCTCCTCTCACCAGTCGGTCAAACTCCTGAAGTTTGCAGACGACACGACCATCATCGGTCTCATCTCTGATGGAGACGAGTCTGACTACAGGTGGGAGACAGACCGGCTGGTGTCCTGGTGCAGCCAGAACAACCTGGAGCTCAACGCTTTAAAGACAGTGGAGATGATAGCAGACTTCAGGAAGAACCCAGCCCCCCTCACCCCCCTCACCCTGGGAGACTCTACAGTGAGCTCTGTAGAGTACTTCTGCTTCCTGGGGACCATCATCACTCAGGACCTCAAGTGGGAGCTGAACATCAGCTCCCTTATCAAAAAAGCTCAGCAGAGGATGTACTTTCTGCGGCAGCTGAAGAAGTTCAGTCTGCCAACAAAGATGATGGTGAACTTCTACAGCTCCATCATCCAGTCCATCCTCTGCTCCTCCATCACCATCTGGTACGCTGCAGCTACGGCCAAGGACAAGGCCAGACTGCAGCGTATCATCCACTCTGCAGAGAAGGTCATCGGCTGCAATCTGCCCTCCCTCCAGGACCTGTACGCCTCCAGGATTTTGAGGCGTGCAGGAAAGATTGTGGCCGACCCCTCCCACCCCGGTCATAAACTGTTTCAATCTCTCCCTTCTGGTAGGAGGTTTCGGTCCATCAGGACCAGAACCTCCAGACACAAAAACAGCTTCTTTCCTTCTGCCACCATCCACATGAACACACCCCAAGTCACCCACTGAACCCCCCCCACCCGATCACCACCTCCACCAGCTTGATACCTGCTGCACTGTATATATATATTTATATTTATCCTATTTATCCTTTATTCTCTATCTATCCTTTATTTATCCCTCATCCTTTATATTTATCATTATTATTATTATTATTATTGTTGCTGGGTTGTTCTTTGTTGTGTTGTTTTTATTTCTTTTATTTCTTTTTGTTGCTTGTTTTGTGCACCAACCACCAAGTCAAATTCCTTGTACTGTCCTCAAAACTGTACATGGCAAAGAAAACATTTCTGATTCTGATTCTGATTCTATAATTACACTGAACAAAAACTTATGTTTTTGCTCACATTTTTCATGAGCTGAACTCAAAGATCTAAAACATTTTCTATAAACACAAAATACTAGGGGGTGAAACGATACACAAAAATCACGTAAAATCAGGCGGCAACTTCCGTTCCGTTCTAGGAACTCACAGGTACCCAACCCTGTACCCAAACGGTTCAATACAAATACATGTATTGTTACACCTTTACAAAGTACCTATTGTTCACAAATCTGTCTAAATGTGTGTTAGTGAGTACTTCACCTTTGGAGAGATAATCCATCCCATCTCACAGGTGTGGCATATTAAGATAATCATTAGACGCCATGATTTAATGTACAGGTGTGCCCAAAATTAAATGTTCTGTTTAATCACACAGCACAATGCCTTAGGTGTCATTAGTTCTGAGGGAATGTGTAATTAGCATGCTGACTGCAGGAATGTACACCTGAGCTGTTGCACGTGAATTGAATGTTCATCTCTCGACCATAAACCATCTCCAAAGGCGTTTCAGAGAACTTAGCAGTACATTTAACCGGCCTCACAACCACAGACCTTAGTCCGTAGGGACATGGGTTGGGAACCGGAGGGTTCAAGTCCCAGTACGGACCAAAAAAAAAAAAAAAAAGCACAGAAGTTGTTCTGGTAGCTGGAGAGATGCCAGGGCATCTCGGACCTCGGACCGGACGGTCACTTCTTTTTGTTCCATCTTTGTCTTTTTTTACTTAGCTTTAGAATAAACTTTTTCATAAAATCATCAATGCTTCGCCTGGACTCCATCATTCAACCAGAGCAATAAATCATGTCTCCAAATGAGGTCAACCGCAAATCTTGCCGTAACAGAGGACTGCTGTCAGCAAGTATCTGAGTCTCGATCTTTAAAAGCTAAAGATCAAGTCAAAAACCTTGATGTTCTGATTGACTCAGATCTGACATTCAGCATCAGATCAAATCTATCACAAAAACAGCTCCTACCACCTAAAGAACATCTCCAGAGTGAAAGGTTTAATGACAGAAAGATCAGGAGAAACTGGTCCATGCTTTTATATCCAGCAGACTGGACTATTGTAATGGTCTTCTGACAGGAATCCCCCAAAAGAGCATCAAACATCTACAGCTGGTTCAGAACGCTGTATAAATGTGTGAATGGGTTTGGTCCAGAATACATCAGTGACATGTTAGTCAGGTATGAACCCAGCAGGTCTCTCAGATCTATGGACACAGGTCAGATAGTGGAGCCCAGAGCTCACAGTAAACATGGTGATGCTGCTTTTAGTTGTTATGCTGCAAAGAAGTGGAACAAACTGCAGCAGAGCTGAAGTCAGCATCACATGAACATTTTTAAATCAAAGTTAAAGGCACTTTTTTTCTCTACTGCATATGATTGAGAGACAGATTTATGGTCATGTTGTTGATGTAATGTGGTTGTTGATGATTTGAATTGATTTTACTGATGATTTTAATTGTTCTTATTGATTTTAAACAGTTGAATGTTTTATCATGTAAAGCACATTGAGTTACATTGTGTATGAAATGCGCTATACAAATAAATTTGCCTTGCCTTGCCTTCTGCACGCAGACCTCGTGCTGAAAGGAATTAAATTTGACTGTTAACACATCAAGAAGAAAGGAGCAGCCTCATGCCTTTGTTTATATTTAAGACCTCAATCAGTGAAAATTGATCCCACACCTACTGTATGGCACCTCCTTTCACTGTTCGTGGTCCCTATTAAAAACATACCTGTATGTCATCCAAAAGCTGTTTTAATCCACTCCTGGCAATTTCCCAATTGTGCCACCCACTTAGTTGACAGTAACTGTTACTTTCACAACTATTGTACAATCTCAAAAACAGGAGGAATAACTTGCTGATTCAATGGTCGTCAATGAGTTAACAGACACAGGACTTAAGGTTTCTATTTCAATTCAATTCTATTTCAGTTAATACTAAAAAGGAAAGCAAAAAAATATTGGAAAAAAATGACGAGCAGGTTCTACAAACAAATTACAACTTAAAATACTAAAACCCTATAGGAGTCCATTGTAAACTGCAGCATACTGTTAACAAAGTCCAGGATGTCCTCATTTATAAAAGTGTGCCGAGGTAAGCACACTTCAGCTGGCGTACGCTAAAAACCAGGAAGTGCGTACAAATCCTTTTTTTACGATTTATAAACGAGGGGACGCACGGTGACTTAGTGGTTAGCACGTCCGCCTCACAGCAAGAAGGTTCTGGGTTCACCTGGGTCCTTTCTGTGTGGAGTTTGCATGTTCTCCTCGTGCTAAGTGGGTTTCCTCTGGGTACTCTGGCTTCCTTCCACAATCCAAAAACATGACTGTAAGGTTGATTTGAGTCTCTAAATTGCCCATTGGAGCAAATGAGAGTGTGAGTGGTTGTCTGTCTGTGTCGCCCTGTCCAGGGCGCGGGTCTGAAAATGGATGGATGGATTATAAACGAGGGCGCACGTACGTCCCACGTCTGTTTTCGTTTATAAATCACAATCAACTCGAAGGTTGGCGCACGTGAAGAAACACCTTGCTCAGCCCATTTGGTGCCCATAAAAGGTCCGGTCAACACCCTAAATGAAAATTCACTACTTTGAATTTCACAATGGACCGAGGGGGAAAATGAGCAAATAAAACAAATTCCACTCACTGTGTGGTGGAGGTATTAATTGTTGAGGTGGACACACGCAAGGAGAGCGTAATTTGGTGACACAGTGAACATTACGAATGATGGAAAGGTAGATCACGTTGCGTTGCCTCATCAGACTGTGACAGATGAATAAAAAGATCACACATAAAAGCGGAGGAGAAAATGTGAATCACTCTCCATAAGAAGAATGTCTGTTCAACACAGGTGGGACACACACAGATGAACTATATATGCGCCAAAATCATGGGATTAAACTCCACAGCAGCAGATTGTCCTCCTCCTCCTACTCCTCCTCTTCCTCCCTCCCGCAGCACCTTGTATTCACGGGGGGTCCTGTTCATAGGTCTCGTTGGTCTCTGAAGACCCTCTCCCTCCGGTGTATCCCGTGCACCTTGTCCTCCAGCAGTGCCAGATAAGCCACTGTGCGTCTTTACGCATTACAATGTGTTCCTTTTTATAACAGCTACAGCTATTGCAGCCATCGGCAGTTTTGCGCATTGATCATGTGATTTTGATTATTATTATTATTATTATTATTATTATTATTATTAATAATATACAACTGTATTCTTAGGCATGTGCACGTCACACTCCCTGCGGGCGTCAGTATAATTTTTTCCTCCTCCGTTTTTGCAAACGCATCCTTCAAATAATGTGTTGTGAAATGTTCAATGTGTTCAATTATTTCACACAATTTCTATGAATGTCTTTAATTTCATCCTTCTGTTGGCATCAGAGTTTCCCGTTTTTCATATGTTTTTGTGAGTACGGCAGGGTCAGCGTTGCCATTGAAGTGCGCACATTATCTCAGCGGGTTTTTTTTCAATAAATCCCAAACTTTGCTTATGTGTGACGTACGCTTTCTTTTGTACGTACGCAGCGTTTATAAATGAGGCCCCAGATGATTGTTATCATGTGGAAATGTCGTATTAATCGTGGAGACCAAATCTTAGGCAGTGCTGCTGATAGAACTCTGATAACTCGGCTGTAACATCATTTCTAGTGCCAACTCCCAAATTTTAGGTTCCTCTAACACAGTATGCAGCCTGCTGTCTCCATCTGATGACGTGTACGGCAGGTAATGCTGTGGTGGCGGGATTCGCTAGATTTAGTATTTTCCCCTCTACATAAATATATATATATATATAGACAGTTGTGTGAAAAAAGTGTTTGCCCCTTAACTTGTGTTTGTAAGGCACCTGTTTGAAATTTGATCTATCTATATCTTTTTTTAATTCCTTTAGACACTACAGGACTTTTAAACTTCTCTTTTACAGTAGTTCTGTTTGCATTGCTGTTTTTAAGGTTTTGCTTTGTTTAATATTTACAAGCGGTTTAGAGTTAAACAGACCTGTACTTTCCCTACATCTTCTGTCATCTTCATTCTGTAATAGCAACCGTTCTACTTGGAAACTTATCTCTGAAAAAACAAAGGATGGTCTTAAAAGCTTGATGTTTGTTCAGGTTTGAAGGAGGCTTGTTAATTATAAGTGCAGAAATAGAGCCTTAAATTCCGAACATATCAAATCTGTGTTGAACAAAACACTATTGTGACAGGAATGTCCCAGCCTTTACTTCAGTAAACTATATAAGAAGACTTTTCGTCAACCAAACCAACAGGTGCGTCAACCATCCACAACAGCAGTGACACAGAGACAGGTGAGTGACAACAGCACAGACGAATCAGCGTAAGGGTGCTTTCACACATAGTCCGGTGGACTCGGTGCGATTCAGGTGGTGAATCTGCAACATTTCTGCATTTTAATTTGCTCTGGTCTGCTTTTACACATCCTATTTGCCAAGCGCACCAAACTTTCTGAACCACGTCACGCAGGCGAAACGGTCGGTCTCCGATTGGACAGAAAAAAGAGTACTTCAACCCTCAATGCTGAGACGATGTGGCGCTGCCCTGTCACTACTGACAGTCGCGCCATCACGTCATATTTTTGGTTTCTCGTCCTATGTTTTCCAAAGGAAATCCTAAAACAATCCCCACAGAAAAGTCATTAATGATAATTCAAAATAACCACACGATGCCACAACCTGCGCTAATGTTCTACATAAACACAGAGATGCCTTCGCTCCGTCTCCATCTGTCAGCGCTCAGAGCCGTCATATCACCGGTAAGGATGTGTAATATGTGAAGATATGAGAATATATACGCAGATAAAACAGAGCAGTCACATGTGCAGCCATCGCTGATCATGTGAACAGTTTGGGGAAACAGAGTTGAGTGAAACAAATGAATGATGTGGGAGAAATACGGAAGGGAGTGAGGAAATGTGACATGTTTTTTTTTGTGTGTGTGTGCTGACAAAAGTGCCTGAAAATGGATGGATGTGTGTGTGTGTTGCTGCGGAAACACTGGGTTGTGAATGTGTGCTCGTGTCGTGATGGGAGGCACGTAGCGGCACAGCTGCTGCAATGTCACAGATGGAGTTGCTCCCTATACCACATTTCAGTTTCCTATGTGATGCAGTCCCTGAGATATTTAAGGCTGAAAATGAAAAAAAAAAAAACAAGGATGTGCAAAAATCAACACATTAGTCATTACGTAAGTCATTACGTATCAAATACCTACTTTTTCGAATTACTCCTTGGGGTTTTGTCTAATCAGCATGAAACTTGGCACGTAGAGTCTTCAGTTGGACCTGATCTAAAGTTGCTAAAATAATTTTGTTGGCTCAAAATATACGCAAATAATTACTCAGTAAATTTTTCTAGCTAGCTATAAAAATGCATAACTGTTGCATATCTCGGTCAAAATAAATGCTAGCAACACCAAATCTGAGATCCTTGGTTGGCATGTGACTGTAAGGGTATAAGCAAAATTTTAAGAATTTACGCCACCAGGGGGCACTGCAAATATATATCTCATAAATGGCAAGACCGATTTTTACCAAACTAGGTGGGTATGACCTTGGGTCGCTCCTGGGACCGTATCTCGAAGTTAATCGTGATTGGTCAAAGTGGGCGTGGCTTATTTCTACTAAACGTATAAATAAACCTTTATTTCAGCTGAAGTAATATGTTGAGGGCTGTGAAATTTACAGGGTAACTATAGAAGAGCACACAGATCACCCATACCAAAAAGTGCACCACTAGGTGGCGCTATAATGGGTGCAAACACATTTTGGCCTGTGAATTTCACATTTTAAAGAACATCTTCCAAAACTTCATATCCACCTGTTCACAGCAAATGGCACGTTGGCCTGTGTATAGACCCTCGCCCCATGCCCGTCATCCTTCGTGACGTACTTTCACGGGCTCCGCGAAACCTGGGGGCCGAGTTGCGCCGGAAGACTTGGCCCCCTTTCATAACTGCTTGCAGTTCCAGTTATTATATATTTTTGCACCTTATCTTTCATTTGCACATTTTCTTTGTGTGTGTATAATAATTATTGTTTTTTTTAAAATTATTATTGTTATTTATTTTTTAACATGCCGCTCTTTGTCGTTGTAATTACCACTCAGGGTTTAATAAAGTATTTTCTGATTCTGCTGGTTTCCAGTTAAGATGAAGCTGCTGCTGGTTTGTGCAGCTGTTCTGGTCTTGGCCAGCAATCCCTCAAGTTCCAATGATGACGCAGATTTTAATGCATGGAAGATGAAGTTTGGTGAGACACTGAATAGACTGCATTTACTTTCTAAGGGGCACATAGCTAATATTATAGAGTCCTCATAGAACAAAGAGACATTAATGGAACTGAATATGCTTTGTTGAATTTATGGACTAAAATACTGTGTGCTCACAGCGAAATTGTTGTTTCTTTAGTTTTTTTTTTGAATATAATTCTACAAGCTAATTTAGGGAATAAATAAGTTTATAAATTTACTTATTCCCACTCCTTTTCAAACATTTAAAAGACATACATTATCTGACTGTTTTATTACTCTTTCATGTATTATGTGTAACATTACTTTGTATGTTTTCAACTACGTTTTAAAAAGGTTAAATCAAATCAAATATCTAAGCTTAATAATCCTTATTTTAAACGTGCAACAACAGTTTTCATTGTGCATGTTACAGGTTCATTTCCCTGAAAAGAAAATTTAACTTTTTATTTTTTTATAACTGATCAAATTTTATAAAGTGACATCAAAACAAACAGCATTATAGTTTTACATTAATCCAAGTATCTCTGGAGAGTAATGTTCTTGTAACTTTGCATATCCATACATTCTTTGAGTTCTTTATTCAGATTATCCACATTCTGCAAATTAATATGTATGAAGTCTTGTGTATATCTTTAAATTTTGCTCTACTCTTTAGTCGCCTGTCTTTCTAACATCTGATGTTTGAAGTAAATTGTTTCCTTTTGTTTTAAATACATTACTTGCAATATTTTTAGGTCTATCATCATAACTTTTTTTGAGAAAAAAAAATGTTGTTTTTACATTCACTGTATCTCAAAATGTTACATTATGTATTATTCTAATGGCTTACTGATGCAGACCGTATAAAGAATAAGAATTGCTTTAATGTGTGTTGCCCCATACTTGTACACAATAAAAAACAAGACAAGGAGACGAGGCCTAAAATCATGGTTATTTAAAGCATATTCTTTAATTTGCTGAGTGATTGTTTTTTTTTTTTTTTTTCTTGGTTGCAGAAAAATCCTATAACTCTCTATCAGAAGAGAACATGCGCAAACATATCTGGCTCGCAAACCGTCAACTGGTTCTACAGCATAATATGTTGGCAGATCAGGGTATCGTGTCCTACCACCTTGGACTGACTGTCTTTGCAGATATGGTATGATAAACACAAATGTGTAACAAATTCCTTTCTTGATCATATGTTCCTTGAAGGTAGGGCTGGGTGATATGGACCAAAATTCATATCTAAATGATTTTCTCAAGATGACGATATACAATAAAAACATTGATATTTGAAACTCAATAAAGTCCTACCAGAAGGAAAATTCTGGGTTGAATTTTGTACACATTTATTAACAAACAGCTGCACAATATGAGACACTTTGGTTTTTTCTCCAATAAGGGACAGCACGTGTGAGTGAGTTCAATAGTGTGGCTCGTTTAGGGGAAGATCTGGGTTAGGATGCACTCAGTAATCCATCTAAATGTGCTTTTCATGCTTCATTACAAGATGGAACAAAAGCAGCTACTACTAAAACAAGTATTTTAATATAAAATAATCTACAAAATAGAAATATATCAATATAGGCGATATTGTAATTTCCTATATTGCCAAAAAATACATTTTGATATATTGCCCAGGCCTACTTATAAAAACACTTTTCCTTGAAGATCTCTTTAGGTGTACAGAAAAAGTCTTTTGTGTTTGTGTTCTTGTTCTAACAGGAAAACGAGGAATATATCCAGGTGATGTTACAGGGCATCCAGCGCCCTGTGCAAACTCCCCAAACATCCCAAACCGCTCTCTCTGACGTTCAATGTACAAACTCCATCATTACAATTCCTAATTGTGTAAACGACACTGTTGACTGGAGGGATGAGGGATACGTCACTCCAGTAAAAGACCAGCAGCAGTGTGGCTCCTGCTGGGCTTTCAGTGCAGTACGTTAATGTGTGTTGATGGATAATGTTAGTTTTTATGCCTCATATGTGGTTTAAAATATAATCTCCATCTCTCTGTCAGACTGGTGCTCTGGAGGGGCAGAACTTCAAGAAAAACGGGAATGGGAATTGGAATGGGAATTGGAATGGGAATGGGAACGGGAATGGGAATGGGAATGGGAATGGGAACGGGAATGGGAATGGCAATGGGAATGGCAATGGGAATGGGAATGGGAATGGGAGCGGGAATGGGAACGGCAACGGGAATGGGAATGGGAATGGGAATGGGAACGGGAATGGGAACGGGAACGGGAACGGGAATGGGAACGGGAATGGGAACGGGAATGGGAACGGCAATGGGAATGGGAATGGGAGCGGGAATGGGAACGGGAATGGGAACGGGAATGGCAATGGGAATGGGAACGGCAATGGGAATGGGAACGGGAATGGGAGCGGGAATGGGAATGGGAACGGCAACGGGAATGGGAATGGGAACGGGAACGGGAATGGGAATGGGAACGGGAATGGGATGGGTCAGAACAACGGGGAACCTAAGAAACTGGTTTCTCTGAGTGAGCAGCAGCTGGTTGACTGCTCTGGTTATTTTGGAAATTATGGATGCGGAGGAGGTTGGATGAACAACGCCTTCAAGTACGTCGCAGTGAATGGAGGGATTGAAAAAGAGGATACCTATCCTTATGAAGCACAGGTAGGATGAAACAATGGAAGGGACGAAAACTAGAAATGTGAATTTAAATCGATGTAAGGAATCACTTTAAGACACATTATACTAACGTGTATGTCAAAGAGGAATGAGCTAGAGTTGTTTTAGGCAAAATATGGACAATGCTGCCATCTAGTGCATAATGCATGGAGTAGCATCGACACAAAAAGCCTTTATATTACATAAAATAAAATAAAATTAAGGCATAGTATTTTAAATACACCAAATGTTGATAAAATTCCCCTCCATCTTAAGTCAACAATGTTTTTCTATTTTCTAAAAATCATAACATTTAATCAAAGACTATACTGCCGCGGGCAAACTTCTAAAAATAGTATTATTAGTATTATCTTTACAAAGATAATGAGGAAGTCATTCTTTAACATAGAACTGTGAATTTCCACTTTCTTCTCCAGGATGGACCATGCAGGTACAACCCAAATAATGACGGTGGCACATGCAAAGGTTTTGCTGATGTTAAGCCATTTAATGAGAAGGACCTGAAAGTGACTGTTTGCACTGTCGGACCAGTATCTGCCGCTATTGATGCCTCTCAAATGTCCTTCCAACTTTTCAACTCGACAGGTGCAAAACCTTACACACCAATATATTTTTCTATTGATGTTTTGCTTTATAACCTGAGTTCACTGATATATCTGTGCTCTAGGTGTGTACGATGAGCCCAACTGCAACAGCAACAACCTCAACCACGCTGTACTGATTGTAGGTTATGGGTCGGACAATGGAGTAGACTATTGGCTGGTTAAAAACAGGTAAAAAATCAGACTTATGGCCATTTTCATGACCTCTCATCCTCTTATCTGCCAACGGCTCAAATGCGTATGATTTGTGGTTAGTTTTCAATCAAAGGTGCATGCAGTTGGTGATGTAGAAAGAGGGCCGTCCCAATACCCACACTATGCCCTACAGACTTCCACAAAGGTTGCACTTGGTTTAAGTGCACTTCCAATGTTAAGTGTGTAATGGAAAAAGTGTGCTGAAATGGTAGAATTGGGACAGTTTGTGATTGCGTCATCCACCTGAGTCAGGACGTCATCAATCATGACGGCAAAATGGTGTTGATAGCAGCTGCGCTGGCTGTAAATAAATGATACCTTACTTACACTTGAAGACATATTTTGCTGTTTTTTCTTGCCAACGACGTTTATTGTGAAAGTTTGTCCGTCATCTATTATTATTTTTTAAATTGGAATGTCCACGACAAAAGGACTTATGGGTAATTCCCTTCATGGAATGCTTGCATGCAGACGTCACACAGGTGTGAACAAAGGGCACATAGTGGGTGGAGCTAAAGCACACTGTAAGACTGGGACACCCTACGCACTCGCACCCTTCCAGAGGAGTGCACAATGGAGGGGCGCAAGGGCACAAGTGTGGGTATTAGGGAGCAGCCTCAGTCTTTCAGTGAAAAACACTGAAAAATAAATCCCACAAACCTCATGGTCCAAACAATTTGTTGACGTCAAGATGAAAAGTAAAAGTCACTCATGGCCTTGGAGATCAAATACACTGCAAATATAACTCCTCTGTCTTTGGGAAAGCAGTGCACAGGTCTAACCTGGTACGACGAGAACTTTGAGCACCACTCGTTTTAACCAGTTGAATGTCATTGTGGTTTGTTCTTTCTGTAGCTGGGGCACGGGATGGGGTAACGAAGGATACATCAAGATGAGCAGGAACAAGAACAACCAGTGTGGGATTGCAAGTGCAGCCAGTTACCCACTGGTCTGAGCAGGTGAGCCACCAGTATGTTTTATTCGTCATGTTCATCTCTTCTGTAATCAACTGGACTCATGTATAAATGCTACTTTTTAAAGGGTACCTGTAGTGAATTCAACTGCAAGTGCTATCAAAAGATCAAATATAATACTAGTTGGGAAACTTCATTTAAAAGTCCTTGTGCCACAACATTACAGCTTAAATCTTTTATTTTTGATAAAAAGTGCAAAATTAAGTGCAAACCAAATCAAAAATAAATAAGGCTTACTTCAAAATGTCATCACTAAATCCATATACTGTACCTCTATATACATATATCGCAGTTCACAACTCCTCTAACAAAATTAACACATCAAAGCAGTGCAAAGCCTTAATATTTAATTCTCTAAGAAAAGTACACAAATGAAGTGAGCTGTCAATCACAACAGTTGCCATTGCAGGGGGGGGTCATAGGCAGTGACGTGCCGTGACCACTAGGGTTGGGTAGGCACGTTGCAAATTGAGACCATCAATGACAATTTCATATGTTTCTGCTGTCAAGTGTTAATTCAATTCAATTCAATTTTATTTGTATAAAGCAATTTCCAACAAAGTCATCTCAATGCGCTTATCAAAATATAAAATTCATAATAAGAAAGAAAAAACCCAACAAGATCCACATGAACAAGTGTTAGTCTTTAACACCATTAAAGAAACATAAACAATGATTTAATATAGCCTCCATACTCTCCCAACAAGATATATCTCATGACACGGCAGCGCATTCGTTGTTTGTGTTTGAAACACAGAGAAAACAACAACAACTCAGAACAGCCTCAGTGAGGAGCATCCACAAAGCCAATCCTTCCTTTTGTTCCATTCACTGTAGAAAGTACCAACAATTTTCTGATCTTACCTTAGCTGAAGGTCTGGTAACTCAGGTGTTGGTCTCCATCTTTTAAAAGCTGTTGTTTTTCCTCAAAAGAAAGTTTCTCTATCATCTCTGGCGCTGTCATCCTGCCTGTAGTGTTATCCCGCCCACTAGCTAGAGAATGTAGCAGCACATGACATCTATTCACTAATGCACTGTGAACTTACGTATAGCATTTAGCATAGCGCGGTTACGTGCAAAGGCAGCTCTCTACGCTGCCTTTGCACATAAATGGTTGTCATCTTGGGGACCTGACTGCGCATGCGCAAACATGTAAAAACACGCTATGAGAACGGAGGCAGAGGAGCAACGTGCCTTTGGGAGGGGGTGTGGCCTCCTTCTGCCTTACAGCGGAGTGAAAAAAAAAGAAAAAAAAGACTGCAGCTGTTCCAGGAAATAGCGCTGTTTAGTAATTTGGGCTATGAAATGCACAAAATACGGACACTTTCAAACTTATATGTACTGTAGGCTATTGGAAATGGAAAAATAAATAATGTATAATTATATTATAATTAAAACAAATAATCAAAATATCAATTCACCCTTGGGTAGGCAATGCCAACCTTGCCTACCCTGACGGCACGTCACTGGTCATAGGTCGAGAGTGATATAAACGTAAACAAGCTCGTTCATTGTGTTAGCTTTTGTAATTTTATTCCAGAGATCTTTAGTGTTTATATTATCAATATTACACGTATTAAAACTCAAGGAGGGACCAGGGTTTTCCGCAAAAGCCACTTTTGGCCGATCCGAGCACTTTTAAAAACCGATGGGAGCAGCTCAGAAGCAGTATGGAAGCGAGGGCAGTCCCCTCGCTTCCACACAGGTGACCCCTGGTTGACAAAAACACTGACTACCTGCGTCTCCAGCGGGCAGAATTCGGACTCTATGATGCACATATCCAAGCACTTTTGTAAAACCGATGAGAGAATCACTATCAAAGCGACAGACCTCCTCTGATTCCATATTTCTTCTCCCAAGCGTTTAAGTTGTGATTGTTATGTATTTTTTTCTGTATTTACCTTATTGTTAGTTTCTTTTTTTGATTTGTGTAATTGTTTTAACAACTGTAAATTGTCTGAGTTTTTGAAAAGAGCTTATAAATAAAATTTATCATTATTATTGATGGGACAAGATTTCCCAGTGTGAAAAGAACAGTATGAGTTTTCACTTTACGAGGTACACCTTTCACTAACCAGGTCCATGATTATTTTAACTATAAGCTATTATTTTAATTCAATTTACAAATTTGAAGGAAGTACACAAGATGTACACTAAACAGGCCGATAAGTCAAACTGCACTGATCAGCTGATTGGTCACTGTTTGAAAAACCAAGAAAAACCTGATTTTTCAGCTCGTTTGAAGCGTTAGCTTTAGCAGCATTAGCTTTAGCAGCACTAGCTTTAGCAGCGTTAGCTTTAGCAGCGTTAGCTTTAGCAGCACTAGCTTTAGCAGCACTAGCTTTAGCAGCGTTAGCTTTAGCAGCATTAGCTTTAGCAGCGTTAGCTTTAGCAGCGTTAGCTTTAGCAGCGTTAGCTTATCAGCGAACTCAGCATTTCTACCTTGGAGACCGATACTAAATTTCTGCAAAAAATCTTTCAAGGGATCAATGCTCTAACGTTAAAAATGATCAAAATCTCTGTCAGACTCATCAGTCAAGGCGAGTTTATCCCTCTTGACCAATGAACTCACGCAAGAACTGAACGAGAGCGAGATTCTCGAGAGTGTGAAATGGCTTATTAAATCCACCAGTATTTGGTCTCTTAATCTCTCTCTCTCTCTCTTGGACTTTGATCTTCTTCCTTTTTTCCTCATGTGTGACGATTTTGTCAAAACAAAGCAACATTTCTAATAATTCTGTCATGTGTAATGACACTTTCTCAGATAGCGGAGTTGCTGACTTTTTTAAGTTGATGTGTACCCCGAGATGCATCCAGTGTTCCTTTAAAAAGCTGGAACAATTCCTTAATTCGTAAAATATCTCCAGACAAATCGTGAAAAGAGGATATGTCCCGGTAAATCTGGATGTATGGACAACAGGCTCACCGCTTTGAGACTAAATAGGCTAACGGCTAGGGATCTGTCAACACACACACACACATATATATATATATATATGTATTTAGTCCATTAAAGAAAATGTGGTAAAATCAATTTGGACCAAATGTAAAAACTATAATGTAATCAATGACTTTATAAGTTGTCTATAGGTATATTTTAGTGTTGTTTAGTTTAGTAGTTTTTATAGAACTATGTCAACATATTTTGTTTCTTGGTAATACATTAAACACATGTTTATGTTTTCCTTACAGCTACTGGAGTTTGCCAAAACAACAAGAAACAGTGACGTGATGATCTATATTAATTTTCTAAAACCTCATCAGTGCAGTGATTTGTGTAAAATGTGGGTTTTCTTAGAGGGTGAATAGAGATATTTATATTTACCATTTTAAAAGCATGATTTTTACTTTTGATAATTAAACAATGATTGTAAAGAATAAAAAGACTCAACTGATTAAATGTATATCAAATAAAGAGTGTCAATCAAAGGTAAATTGTGTGTATTTGCTGTTCTTTTAAACTCAACTGTCGAAAATAAATATTGACAAATGTATAGTAATTACGAATGACTATTCATATTACACTAGTACAGTGCCCGTCGGAAGTATGTATTCATATAGTGGGCGCTTAAGTAGAGTTGTAAATTATGGGCATAATAATAACATACTCAGTAGCATTATAAAGAGGTATATTTGCAGGTGCAAAGTAAAATAGCGTGTGCAATTTTCCAGGTTTAATTCTATGAGACATGCGCATGATGAATGTGTTGGTTTTTTTTTACTAATTTTTATGTGTATTTTTCTGTAATGTTTGTTTTTTTGGAGTCGTGTATTTTTGTATCTTTCTGTTGTCTTTTTGTGCATTTTTTGTATAATTATGTTTGTTGTTTCCATTTTAGTGTGATTCTGAAGTCATTTTGTGTATTTTTTTATGTAGTTTTGTGCATTTCTGTTGTTGTTTTGTGTACTTTTTGTACAAATATTGTTTAGTTTTTTGTTTTATGTCATTTGTGCATTTTTTTGGATAATTATTGTTTTTTTATTTCATTTGTAGTGTGATTCTGGAGACATCTTGTATCTTTTTTTTAGTGTATATAAACTTCATTACTTTCTTGTTATCTTAACAGACATCCAGTTCACTTTTTATTTTTGTTTACTTTTTTCATGGTAGACTTATGTTTTCGTTCTTTAAAAATGATATCACTTAATGTTAGACGTATCCGTGACAGCACCAAAATATATATCTTTATATTCTAAAAATGTAGACATTTTTTTTTTTTTGCAAGAGACTCATTGAAGTGACAAAGACTGGACATTTTTGAAAGGCAGTGGGGTAGTCAGTGTTATTTTTGTCATGCCTCTCAACAGTCAGCAGGGGTAGCCATTCTCATATGACTAACCCATAGTCCCTCCTATCTCCTTTCTTATCCACTGTTCTTAAAGCCTGTGGATGACATCACAAGGTTAAGGAAAGGTGTTAGGAAAGGAGTTATGAAAATCAAACGCACTTCCACTACAAATTTATGAAAATGGACTACTAAAAGCTCATTTATAACACTTTCCACTGAGATAGATCATCACATTGAGAATGGTTGCTCACACTCATCTTCTCAAAAATATTAATTATGTCGAATAAAACATAATGTGGCTAAACATGTCTCCGATACCTTTTTCTTGAATGACAGAGTGCTACGTTTTGTGTCAGTTATAATCTGATAATATGGCTTACATATCATATTATGGGTTTTAGATTATTTAAAGTTGTTCAAGGCATATTATTGCATTGGTAACTTACATGATCTCCGTCCCTTGTCGGTCATTGTGAGTTTTCGTAAGCGCTCGGGTGTGTGTGTCCCTTTAAATGTTGTCACCACAAGGAATTGTGGGTCAGCATTATGTGGTCTGCTGTGGTGGAGGATACATTAGTGTTTCCAAGGCTAAAGGAGGTTATAAATGAAGCATTGAGTCTCCTTTCCTTAGCTTTATGTGAACTTTAACGCTCCATAGCATGGCCACCTCTTAAACACTTAAAGGAAAGTGGATAGTAAAGGAGATAGGAGGGACTATTCGGACGCAGCCATTATCTTCAGATGAGGGCGGTGGATCATTCTGGTTTTCAAATTGGATAGTAACTTCTTCAAATTTGCAATTTATCATCATAAAAACACTAAAGCAAAAATATATGTACACAATTATGTCTGAAACCTTAAGCCCTAAGAGTGAATTTGAAAGAAGCTCTTTCAATTCTCGGGGGAGATGATCTTCTCGATAGAATACGTTAAGAACAATTCAAGATTTAAGAGCACTGCATTTATTTGTGACCAACTTTCAGTGATAGATGTGTGGGGAAACTTAAATTCTGATATGAAAGATTTTACCTGGAGTAATACAAGTAGCACACCTGTGGTTTACATCATCTGCACATCTACAATTTGTTCCAGAGCTCTGTCATGATTTAGCATTAATAACAATTCACTTAGTTTGTACTAAACAAAAACAAAAGAATTCAATGTGGTTTCTGGGAACTAAATAATTATTTATGAAATGATACATTCCGTGACGTAGTCATAAAACCCAAATGATTGGAACAGATATTTGGGGATACTAAAATGAATTACACACAGAAACAGGAATTCTAAATTATAGATATATAAAAAATGTATAAATGTAAATACTTTGACTAAAAAGTGAAGAGTGGGACAAGGATCAATAAACTACATTACTTCTAGAAGTGCCAACACATCAATTATTAGAATAATCGCAAAAAATTGATTGATTTTCATAATAACTAAATGAGAGGAACATGAGCGCTGCTTGCAGAACAAAAGAGAAAGTTGTGGAAGCCGCCCAGACACTTAAAGGAGCGGACCAGGTGAAGGAGGCGATAACGGCAGCTAACTCTTTAGCTAGTTACTGAGCGCGAGATTAACAAGAGATGCTTAGTCGTTGGGCAAATTTCCCCCATGGCAGTGCGGCGCGAACGACTCCGTGGCCTTGAAGGGCCCGGCAGTGAAGGCAGCGCCTCGCTGCCAACTTGTTGCTTCCTGGGGACGTTGACATGGTAACCTCACTGTGCCCTTTCCGCTCTATGGCAGGGACGGGGCTCCTTCGCCCCCGGCACGGACTGTCCTCAGTGTCGGCCTACAACGGTTGGCGCGAGGGGTCGGTGGCAATGTCACCCACCCATCTGACCCATCTAGAAACACAGACTGCTGTGTAACTGCACAGCAGAGCACACTGAATTGGAAGCTTGTTGACCAGCTCCTTCTCTTACTCAATAATCTGAAAGTGACAACAGTAATGATGATGAGAAGCTGCACATTTGTCTCAGCACGTACAGTCCCCAACATGATTTAATAATTCATTGTGTTTTTTAATTCATCCACCATATTACTCCTGTTCTAAAGTCTCTCCATTGGCTCCCTGTTGCCTTCACAGTGAAATTTAAAATTCTGGTCCTGACTTTCAGGTCGCTTCACGTACAGGCTCTAGATTATATCAATGATCTGTTCCAGCCCTACACTTCAGCTCAGGGTCTGAAGTCTTCATGCCAAAACCTACAAATGGTTCCTCAAACCTGCCACAAAACCCGAGGAGACAGGTCCTTTAAAGCCGTCGCGCCCCGTCTCTGGAATAAACTTCCTCTGTCTTTGGGCTGCCTTCATTCTGTGGAGACTTTTAAAAAGCAGCTTAAGACTTCCTTTTTTAAACAGGCTTTCCAGAGCCAACAGAGCAGCCTTTATGATTGTGTATTTTATTGTTTGTATTTCATTGTGTTCACTGTAAAGCACTTTGTGACCTCCATCTGGGAAAAGCGCTATATAAATAAAGTTTACATACTTAAAAAAATAAATCCACAAGTGTTATGAGATCTGATGTTGTAGATTTATGCGTTTTTAAAGCTGCTTTCATTGTGCACAGCAAAATGTTTAGTTTATTGTAGGATTTATGCTGCTTATTAAGTTTTGGTTGGAAATTTTACTGAATAAGCTTGTATTGGATCAGATTTAATTAGCTGAACAAGCCTATATTTTAGTTATTCTTATATATTTTTATTTCTTTTGTAATATGATTACTATTGGATTTGGTGATTTGATATAAATAAAGATAATAGTGATACATTTGTTTGGTTACTTTAATGAATGGATACTGACACATATACCTTGTTTAAAAGTATGAAATAGCCACAAAGTGAGGAAAAGAAAAAAGATGCATACAAAATTGCGATAATCGTTAATAATGTAATAATCGAATTTAATCACTGAATCGTAATCAAATCGTGAGGTCCCTTAGATGGCACACCCCTAATGACTTCATACCTAATCATAAATGTATTTAACAGAAAAAATGATTTCAGGGTGTACTCACACTTTAAACAGGGAAGAAAGCTTAAAGGCTTCAATGTTTTTATGAATTAAGGCCAGGCAGAAGCTCCGTAAGTGAAGAATATGATCCTGCTTTTTGGCTTGAAGGTGTGCATGGGGAGCCGGTGAGCCAAGTTCCACCAATACTTTGGAACATGTGTTGTAACATTTCAATGCTTGTCTCTCAAATAATATTCAGTACAACTTCTAATAAAACAAAACTTCCTTCTCAATAATCCACTCCCCAAATCTCACTTTATACACTGATGTCCCTGCCATGGCTGCGGCCAACGATAAGAGAAGTCTGACATCTATGACACCGGAGGGGAAATTGGAGAACTGCTTAAGCTGACAGGGTGTCAGGAATCTACCCCAAATGGACAAAACCAAACCTAGAAATTTACCTGATAGGAATTTATTGCGGCAAACTATATAAGAAGTCTTTTCATCGACCAAACCAACAGCTGCATCAACCATTCTGAACCGCAGTACACACCCAGAGACAGGTGAGTAACCACTGCACTGACAAATATTCACTAATGAAAAGTAGAAAGTCATCAGCATAAGACAATGTTTGATGGAGAAATGCAAGACAAAATGAGAGGAAACAGTGAAAGTGAAGTTGTGCATCACATCAAACATCCTGAAAGCAAGAGTTTGTGAAACAAAGCTGATGTGAAGATCTGCATCAACCTGTGTGGTTTCCTGTGGATCTCAAAGAGTCTCTGTTTTGTTTCTGATGGTTTCCAGTTAAGATGAAGCTGCTGCTGGTTTGTGCAGCTGTTCTGGTCGTGGCCAGCTGTGTCTCAATCTCCCTGGAAGACCTGGAGTTTCATGCATGGAAGCTGAAGTTTGGTAAGACACGAAATAACTTATCGGTGTGATACTAATAATTATTGACATGTTTTTACGTCATCCAAACTCAATTGCAAGAAATCAGTACAGTGTTCATTGCTTTCTTATTGTAATTGTCTCATGGTCCACATGCAGTACGTTTATCACAGCAGCTCACACAAGCTGTGTTTCTATTACAGTTCTTCGCAACATAAAAGGGATATTTCTAAAATAATTGTGCTTTGAACATTTTTACATTGAAGGGTGTTTTGAAGCCTCGTAAGTCACATAAAGTCTCATCCTGTGAGACTTTGCTACAGGACAATGGACGCTCCAAAACTCCCTACAACACACTGCATTATTTTGTTGTTTCCCGTCTACCATGGCAGTAATAATTTTTAGGTGTAATGTTAAGAAATATCTGTCCATAGGTACCGCACCACATTTTCTCAGGGAGAAGTGAGTATTTGCGGAAAAAGTTTTTCGATTGCACTTTTGCGATACATTTCAATATCGAAACGTCTAAAAAACCTCCTCATGAAAGCGTAAAAACTTTTAGTGATATTTGAGTGTTTTTTCAAAATTCAGGTGTTTCCATTGCCAGTTTTTATTGGGATATTTAGAACTTATGCTTTTCCAAGGGTAATGGAAATGCAGCTAATGTATAAAAAAATTAAAAAACCATGTTCTACTGAACGAGCATCAGAAACTTTTTTTATTAAATCAATGCAGGTAATTTATCTGTGAAATGAACCATTAACCAAACAGAAAACTAGGTCTACTTTTTAAACCACCTCCCTTATGTTTGTATCAATTATAGATATTACAATTTTAATTTAACATTTTCTCAACAGAAATACTTTTATATTATACTATTTTCATATATAAATGAAATATTTTCACTCTGTATTTTATTAAAGATAAATATTCTATATTTTAAATACTAAATTATTTTAGCCCTTAAATACACAAACAAGATTTTAAGCAAATGTTAAACCATTTTCCTCTTCTCATATAAACAACTTAACTCAGCAAATGAATTATACAATAATGAGTTCACATGTTAACAGTCCAGTCATTATGAGCTCACCAGTCGCCCTTCAATTGGTTTCAGTCTTTTTCCCGGGCTGTGGGACGTCGTGCGGTGCACTCGCCCAAATGACGAGCTCGCAGCCCTCAGGCAGATCTCCACAACAGTATGGTTGTCACAAAATCCCACGGCACACCTGGACTTGTCTCACGGTACACCAGTGTACCGTGGCACACCATTATGCTTTATATTTTAGTCGACTATATCTGTAACAAATTTAGTCAACTAAAAACTTAATGTCATTTATTTGACTAAAACTAGACTATAACTGACTATAATTACACTGAACAAAAACTTATGTTTTTGCTCCCATTTTTCATGAGCTGAACTCAAAGATCTAAAACATTTTCAATAAACACAAAATACTAGGGGGTGTAACGATACACAAAAATCATGGTTCGATACGTACCTAGGTTTTGAGGTCACGGTTCGGTTAATTTTCGGTACAGTAGGAAACCAACAATGTATTTATTTTCATATTCTGTATAATGTTAAAGTTTAAAAAAAATGACAATACTGTGGAGCCGAAGAAAAGGAGTCGGAGGTGAAGTGTTCAGCACAGAACTCCAATCTTTATTTGCCATTTATGCAGGCTCTTCTTCACCTCTCTAACACACAAAATACTTCCCCCTGGAAACACCCTTCAAAACACAATAAGTTCCCCCACCACTCCTTATTTACTGGGTGAATTATGAATGTGAAAAACAGTCACCACAATAGCACTAAAGTGCTGCCTGATAATAATATTCTCAAACAAGAAATACATTAAATATTGCAGAAATAAGCTCACAGCTTAGTTTAGACCTTCATATTTTTGGCCAGAAAAATCTACTTGTCCACATTGTCTGCATTAAGTGCAGAACAGCTGGTAGTTACAAATGAAAAACATAAATTTGCTTGTTCATTCAAAACTTTAGTAAATCAACAATGTATTTAACATTATACAGAATTGAAAAAAATATACTGTACTGTTGTAAAGTGCTGCCTGGTAATAATAATATTTTCAAACAAAAAATACATAAAATATTATAACAATAAGCTCATCACAGCTTGTAAACAGCTTTTATCCGCTGGTAGGAAAGGCTGCGATGGCAGTTGTTATAGCTTTGGCCGGATCTGAATTGCTAGATAGAAGCTGTTTGAATGCTAAAGTCAGCTGCTTTCACACTAAGGACGTTTTTTTCTTTTCGCAGTGATATTTGCACTCGGGTTGTGCCATTTCAAGTGAGTCAGCATGTTCGTCGTGCTCCCGGAAACATACCCAATCTCAGCTGAACAATGTCGGCACACTGCCCTTGTTTTATGCACTTGTCTTTCTCCGTTGCAGTATTTCACCCAGAAGACTTTAGCGACAGGGGAGGGTCCTCCTGCTCTGGTTTCTCGCTAGCCTTAGCCATGTTAGCATGTAGCTGCAGGCGGAACTAAACACGTGGAACTTCCGTTCCGGGAACTCACCCGTGCACAACCCTGTAGCCGAACCGAACGTCCTGTACCGAAACGGTTCAATACAAATACATGTATTGTTACACCATTACAAAATACCTATTTCTCACAAATATTCTTCGCAAATCTGTCTAAATGTGTGTTAGTGAGCACTTCACCTTTGGAGAGATAATCCATCCAATCTCACAGATGTGGCATATTAAGATGATCATTAGACAGCATGATTTAATGTTTTAATGTACAGGTGTGCCCACAATAAAATGTTCAGTTTAATCACACAGCACAATGCCTTAGGTGTTGTTTGTTCTGAGGGAACGTGTAATTAGCATGCTGACTGCAGGAATGTACACCTGAGCTGTTGCCTGTGAATTGAATGTTCATCTCTCTACCATAAACTGTCTCCAAAGGCGTTTCAGAGAACTTAGCAGTACCTCCAACCGGCCTCACAACCGCAGACCACGTGTAACCACACCAGCCCAGGACCTCCACATCCAGCATGTTCCCCTCCATGATGGTCTGAGACCAGCCGTTCGGACAGCTGCTGCAATAATCACTTTGCATAACCAAAGAATTTATGCACAAACTGTCAGAAACCGTCTCAGGGAAGCTCATCTGCATGCTCGTCATTCTCATCGGGGTCTCCATCTGACTGCAGTTCGTCAGTGTAACCAAGGGGGCAAATGCTCACATTCGATGGCGTCTGAGACGTTGGAGAGGTGTTCCCTTAAAGATGGCAAACAGCATGTGTGGCGTTGTGTGGGTGAGCGGTTTGCTGATGTCAACGTTGTGGTGGGGTTATGGTATGGGCAGGCATATGTTATCGACAATGAACACAGGTGCTTTTTATTGATGACAAAGATACAGTGACAAGATCTTGAGGCCCATTGTGATGCCATTCATCAGCGACCATCACTTCATGATGCAGCATGATAATTCACGACACCCTACACATTTTCTGGAAGCTGAAAACATTCCAGTTGTTGAATGGCCAGCACACTAACCGGACATGTCACCAATTGAGTATATTTGGGATTCTCTGCATCGGCGTACATGACAGCGTGTTCCAGTTCCTGCCAATCACTAGCAACTTCACACAGCCATAGAAGAGGAGTGGACCACCATTCCACAGGCCACAATCAACAACCTGATCAACTTTACGCCAAGGAGATGTGTTGCACTGTGTGAGGCAAATAGTGGTCACACCAGATACTGACTGGTTTTCTGTCAGTCAACCCCCCCATTAAAGCAAAACTGCACATTTCAGGGTGGGGTTTTATTGTATCCACCCTGAGGTACACCTGTGCAATACTCATGCTGTCTCATGAGCATCTTGATATGCCACACCTGTGAGATGGGATGGATTATCTCTTCAAAGGAGAAGTGCTCACTCACACACATTTAGACACATTTGTGAACGATATTTGAGGAAAAAAAAAGATATTTTGTGTATATAGAAAATGTTTTAGATCCTAGAATTCAGCTCATGAAAACTGGGAGCAAAAACAAAAGTTTTGCGTTTATATTTTTTTCAGTGTATATATATAAACTAAATAAATTTGTTAAATCTAAATATAGATGCTAAAGTTAAATTCAAATGCATTTTAATCTAAATGTTTGTATTTTCTTTATTTTATTTATTCAGTTTATTTCCGACATGGTTACATTCACTTTTTTTTTTGTACATGCCGAAAAAGGAGACGAGAGAAGCAGTTTGCTTATCTGGGTCCCGTCCCCTGTTTTACCATCGCAAATTTACATGGGTTTACATGTCTCTCTGTTCAAACATTCTTGAGTTGTTCTGAACAGTCCTTTTTTGTGTATTCTCATCTGTAGTCAGTGTTGTCTTTTTTTTTTTTATTTTATTTTTATTCCTCCTCCTCTCTATCGTTGTTCGTGTTGGCCTTGTTCCCTGCCAGACGTTGTTAGCATTCCTCCAGTTCAAGAATAGTTCCTCTTTCGAAGGTGTTTGGAAGGTTTTTCCCTTTTCATCCATAATGTCACCACTCGGGAATGTTTCTTTTGGACACACAAGTTTACAGCTTGTTTTGTCTCTACATCAAGGTTAATCCAGCTGTTGTTAGTTCTATTGGCCGTGTTGTATTTTCCACTGTTAGATTTAACTTGTATAAACACATTATTATATCTTAGTTCATAAGCAAGGTAGTAATTTCATTGTACAGGAAAACGTGTTTCTAACTGCACATATGACAATAAACACTTTGAATTTAAATTTAATGTAATCCTTAATCACCCCACCACCTAGCAATTGAAATGAATAAATGACAGACCTTTTTTACCCTTGGTTTCCACATTTAATTCAGTCTCCGTAAACTAATCACACGTCTGCTCTCTCCAAAGACCAGAGATTTGATGAATATTAAATATTAAATCTAAATGCTAAATTTAACAGCTGAATTTTATTAAACTATTAAATACAAGCTTGGGAAAGCACGTTAACCTATTACCCTATAATAACCTGTATGACAAACAGGTAGAAAGAGAACAACAAGGTCTATAAACATACCTGCCCCAGGTATGATTACAGACCTTGTTTCAGCATTAATCAAAACCATTAATCACAGCTGCTGATTAAATGAAAAGCTATTTATATTTGCCAAAGTCTACATCTCTCTAACAGAAGAAGCAAACCACCGCAAACTGGTTCTGGTGCATAACATCATTCCAGATCAGGGAATCAAGTCTCACGAGATTTGCATGTAACAAATGTTTCTTTATCTAATCTAACATTAGTTGAAGATCTATGTAGAAGGTATAAATATGGCAAACATTTTCAGTTCCTTACTTCCTTCCAACAATTCATCTGTTTTCCAGCATTTATTTGTGGTTGGGTTGTGGTGGCAGCATCCTAAGCAGTGAATCCCTGACTTCCCTCTCCCCAGCCACTTTGTCAAATTTTTCCTGAAGGACCCCGAGGCATTCCCAGGCCAGCCAAGATACAAAGTCTTCCCCTGGGTCTCCTATCAGTGGGACGTTACCTGAACACCTCACCAGGGAGATGTCTGGGAGGCCCAATCTGGTTTTTCTCAATGTGGAAGAGCAGAAGCTGCCCACCAAACTCCTCCTGAAAGGAGGCTCATTTCAACCACTTGTAGCCGCAATCTTGTTCTTTCGGTCACTACCCAAAGCTCATGACCAAAGGTGAAAGTAGGAGTGAGTCAGCATCACTGCAGACATCGCACCAATCCACTTGTTGTTCTCCCAAAGGTACGTGAACTTCTCCACTTTGGGCAAGATCTCATCCCCACCTAGAGAAGGTACTCCGGGGGTGGGTCTTTGGGTTCATCTCCGCTCCCCCGCCGTCTGCCCGGGGACTGGCCGCGGTTCAGCGAGGCACTGCGCCGCCTTGGGCGGGGTCCTGCCGTGCTCCGTATGGCCGGCATGGTTCGGGGGGGTGGCGCTGGGGGTCTCCGGTTGTGCTGCTCAGCGCGTCCCTGGGGCCGGCGGTGCCGCATGCCCGTCTGCACCATCTACTCTCTCCGGTGGCCCACCATGCGGAAAGGCCGGGCTCATACCAGACAGGCCTCCTACATGAACACTTCACTTTACTCACTCCCGTGGGCCCGGGGCAGTTCCTGGGTTTTCGGTAGCGGTTTTTGCACATATACTGGTCTACGATGCACTGGCACGCCTTGGGATGTGGGATGAAACTCATACTCGGCTTAACTTTAGATACATTAATCCCAAATACCTGCTTTAGGTATTACCACTCACTCATTCCCTCTGTCCACAGCCACCAACTTTATAGCTAAGCTTCACACTTGTCACTATACTGGCTTCATTACACAACATAATAAGCACAATATATTCTACAACTTCACATCTCACCCTCACTGTAAAATAATCTATTCTTCCACATCCTATTTCCTACCTTGAGTCTCTCCTCCCTGCTCCCTTTCCCCTCCCTCTCCCCCTAGGTGTAACACTGCTCTCCCTTTTTATATCCTCCCTATAAAAAAGATTTCTTACCCTTCCTTAGGGAGGGCTGGTGATGGTCACAATTAAGCAATAAAATAAATTGATTTATTTTATTGCAATAACAAAACATGCATTGCTGTCTCATAATGATTGCACGTCTTGTAGTGTTGACCTTAGATAGCATGTGCAGACAAGTAAAAAAAAAAGAAAATGAGAAGGTACTACACCATAGATTGGATTTGGAGGTGCAGAATGTCATCCCGGCCATTTCCCTCTCAGCTGCAAAGGATCCAGTGCGAGCTGAAGTTCACAGCCTGATGGAGCCATCAGGACCACGTCATCTACATAAATCAGTGAGGTTACCAAACAAGACCCCCTTGACACCCTGGCTCCAACTACGAATTCGGTCGATAAAAGTTATGAACAGAAAAGATGACAAAATGCGGAGTTCAACCCCCTTACTGGAAACGATTCCAACTTACTGCCGGCAAAACGGAGCAAGCTCTAGCACCGGATGTACAGGGAACAGATGGTCCATATTGGGTGCCCAATTGCCATGTACGAGTATGAGGAAATTCGCTTTGGTGATTTGGTGGCATAATAATGAGGAAACGAGAATGATTCTGTGCCAGCAAGAACGATTTAATGTTAATTTCATTGTTCCACCTGGTCTAATGTGACAGAGCTCATTTTTGTACAATTTAGCCGCATCATTGTTTAAGCCGCAGGATTTAAAGCGTGAGAAAAGGTAGTGGCTTGTAGTCTGGAAATTCCGTTAAGCTTTAGCCAACTGAACAAAACAAAAGGTCCTATAACTAAACAAAACACTCGAACGTCTGACACGCTGTCAAACTCTGCCAACTATCTGAAGGATGTAAGCACTGTGTGCTGATTAGAGCAAGGTTAGGATGACCCACCCTTCTGAATTTTTTCTGGTATCAACAGGCATCATCTTCAGTCCTCATATAACCAGCCTCCACTGAAGCTCAGCCAATCCAATATGGACCCGTTTCCTTCCCAGACCAGCGTGCAGTCTGGGGATTGGCTGTTAATTGAGAGACACACCCACAATAACACAGAAAATATATGGAACACAACAAAACAACTCCCCCATGGCTCAGCAAAAAATCCCTCTGTGCCCCTCTGACCAATAAGGATGTCATCTGGTTCATTTGTTGTCATTCAACATAAATGATACATGTTCACTGAGAAATCTCAGCACCAAAAGAAGAAATCAAAGATGTAAAGTGAACAGGAGTGTTCATCTTACTCAATAAAAAATAATTTGTAGTGTTAGAGCTAAATAAAAGCCCTGGCACCTGAGCGATGGTGACTGGAGAGAGTGTGAGCATCCTGCGGATCAGCTCATGAACCCGTTCACATTTTGGGTTAACTGAATGTACTTGTTTTTCTGCCTCATGAACGTTACTGTGAACGTGTTCGTTCTGGCATTTGTGAACGACAACTCTCTAACCGTTCACCTTCATTCAAGAGAGTGCCACATCCATAGAAACCTTCATGCAAAAACCCGGCTTAAACATGCCGTAAATGGGCAAAGTGTGTTTTATTTCCTGTGATGGATGAGAGGTAGTAACTACAGGGGTGGCCATCTCCTTCTGCCCTGGACCTGCCGGCAGTACACCATCTCTAGCAGTAAACAGGTTTCTGATGGCCTCGACAACACGGCAGCTCACCTCCAACAAAAAGCATTGTGCATGACCTGTTCCGTTTATTAGATCAGATCAAAATAGAGAAATAGATAGATTTATTTGAATGTTCTATATCTCTGCAAATCGAGACCACCAATGTCAACACCAATGACAATTCCATATGTTTCTGCTGGCAAGTGTTAATTAAATTCAACTTTATTTGTATAGCGCAATATACAACAAAGTCATCTCAATGCGCTTATCAAAATATAAAATTAATAATAAAGAAAAAAACCGAACAAGATCCACATGAACAAGCATTTAGCCATCTAACAAAATCAAGATCGTAAAACACCATTAAAGAAATATAAACAATTATTCAATATAGCCTCCATACTCTCCCAACAAGATATATCTCATGACACAGCAGCACATCCGTTTGTGTTGGAAACACAGAAATACGGAGAAAATGACAACTTAAGTTTCCTTATCGTCTCTAGTGCTGTCATTCTTCCTGTAATGTTATCCCGCCCACGAGCTAGAGAACATAGCAGCGGCCATGCTTTATCAATTCACTAATGCACTGTGAAGGTACGTATAGCATTTAACATAGCACAGTTACGTCCAAAGGCAGCGTAGAGAGCTGCCTTTTTACGTAAATGGTTTTCATCTTGGGGAACTGACTGCACATGTGCAAACACATAAAAACACGCTATGGAAACAGAGGCGGCAGAGCAGCAATGTGCTTTTGGGAGGGGGGTGGCCTCTTCCTGCCTTACAGCGGAGTGAGACTGTGCAGCGTCTCTGCTGTACCAGGAAATAGCGATGTTTAGTCATTTGGGATATGAAACGCACAAAATGCTGACACTTTCAAACTTATAGGTACTGTAGGCTATGGAAAAATAATTAATTTATAATTATATTACAATTAAAACAAATAATCAAAATATCAATTCACCCTTGGGTAGGCACTGCCTACCTTGCCTACCCTGACTGTACATCACTGCCTGTATGTCATCCAAAACTCCTGGCAATTTCCCAGTTGTGCCATCCACTTAGTTCACAGTCGCTGTCGCTTTCACAACTATCGTACATTCTCAAAAACAAGAGGAATAACTTGCTGATTCAATGGTCGTCAATGGGGAGTTATTTTAACAGACACAGGACTGTAATCCTTAAGGTGCAATTTATTTTCCATTTAAATTGTTTTTCAAATCTATAAAAACATCAAATTCCATTTCAGTTAATACTAAAAAGGAAAGCAAAAAAATAATGGAAAAATATGGCAAGCAGGTTCTTCAAATTACAAGTCCATTCTAAACTGTAGCATACTGTTAACAAAGTCCAGATGATTGTTATCATGCGGAAATGCCGTATTAATTGAGGAGACCAAATCTTAGGCAGTGCTGCTGATAAAACTCTGATAACTCGGCTATAACGTCATTTCTAGCTCCAACTTCCGAATTTTAGGTTCCTCAAACGCAGTATGCAGCCTGCTGTCTCCATCTGATGATGCGTATGGTAGGTCAGGTTTTGCTAGATTAGTATTTTCCCCTCTACATATACATAAATACTGTATATACAGTGGTGTGAAAAAGTGTTTGCCCCCTTCCTGATCTCTTACCTTTTTGCATGTTTTCCACACTTCATCAAACAAATTTAACCATTAGTCAAAGATAAAACAAGTAAACACAAAATGCAGTTTTTAAATGAAGGGTTTTAAGAATGAGGAAGAAAAAAAATCCAAAGCACCATGGCCTTGTGTGAAAGATTAACACTTTTGTAATTATTTTTGCTTTTCATGTGATTTATTTATTTCTTTAGAAAATAATTTCATTATAAATGAAAGTGAAAAATTAATTGCATACAATAACACTGATAGTGACTGACATGCACAAATATATGCCATAAAATAGCAGCCCATGAAGAATAGCTCTGAGTCAGTTACTATTGTAGCTTTTATCAGTGTGTAAATGCTATTTAACTTGTGTTTGTAAGGCACCTGTTTATGCTTTAATTTGGAAATTTTATCTATCTATATCTTATTTTAATTCCTAACTATAGGTATTTTAAACTTCTATTATAGTTCCGTTTGCATTGCTATTTTTAAGGTTTTGTTTGTGTAATATTTACAGGCGGTTTCGAGATAAATAAACCTGTACTTTCCCTTCATCTGTCATCTTCATTCTGTAATAGCAATCATACTACTTGGAAATTTCTCTCTGAAAGAACAAAGGATGTTCGTAAAAGCTTGATGTTTGTTTAGGTTTGAATGAGGCTTGTTAATTATAAGTGCAGAAATAGAAACTTAAATTCCAAACATATCAAATCTGTGTTGAACAAAACACTATTGTGACAGGAATGTCCCAGCCTTTACTTCAGTAAACTATTTAAGAAGACTTTTCGTCAACCAAATCAACAGGTGCGTCAATCATCCACAACAGCAGTGACACAGAGACAGGTGAGTGACAACAGCACAGATGAATATTAACTAGTGAAAAGTAACTTACCGATAAGGATGTGTATTATGTGAAGATAAGAGAATATCAAACATCCTGAAAGTAGAAGTTTGTGAAACAAAGCTGTTGTAAACATCTACATCTACCTGTGTGGTTTCCTGTAGATCTCAGAGTCTCCGAGAGAGGATTTGTATTCATTATTATTATTATAATATATTTTTGCACCTTATCTTTCATTTGCACATTTTCTTTGTGTAGTCTTGCTCATTTTTTCTTCATGTGTAAAATTATTAGTGTTTTTTTTTTATTTTTATTATTATTATTTATTTTTTAACATGCCGCTCTTTGTCGTTGTAATTACCACTCAGGGTTTAATAAAGTATTTTCTGATTCTGCTGGTTTCCAGTTAAGATGAAGCTGCTGCTGGTTTGTGCAGCTGTTCTGGTCTTGGCCAGCAATCCCTCAAGTTCCAATGAAGACGCAGAGTTTGATGCATGGAAACTGAAGTTTGGTGAGACACTGAATGGACTGCGTTTACTTTCTAAGGGGCACATAGCTAATATTATAGAGTCCTCATAGAACAAAGAGACATTAATGGAACTGAATATGCTTTGTTAAATTTATGGACTAAGTTTTTTTTTGTAAATAATTCTGCAAGCTAATTTCGAGGTGGGAATAAATAAGTATTTACTTCTTCCCACTCCTATTCAAAACGCATACACTTATTTTTCTCTCTCTCTCTCTCTTCTTTTCTGCATAACTGACTTTTTTATTACTGTTTCATTTACTATGTTTTCAACTACGTTTTAAATAAATTAAATCAAACCAAATTTATAATTTCCCTCAAAAGCAAATTTAACTTTTTATTTTTTATAACTGATCAGACACATTGTATAAAATGATTTTATAAAGTGACATCAAAACAAACAGCATTATAGTTTTACATTAATCCAAGTATCTCTGGAAAGTAATGTTCTTGTAACTTTGCATATCCATACATTCTTTGAGTTCTTTATTCAGATTATCCACATTCTGCAAATTAATATGTATGAAGTCTTGTGTATATCTTTAAATTTTGCTCTACTCTTTAGTCGCTTGTCTTTCTAACATCTGATGTTTGAAGTAAATTGTTTCCTTTTGTTTTAAATACATTACTTGCAATATTTTTAGGTCTATCATTTCATAACTTTGTTGAAAAAAAAAAATGATATTTTTACATTCACTGTATCTCAAAATGTTACATTATGTATTATTCTAATGGCTTACTGATGCAGACCGTATAAAGAATAAGAATTGCTTTAATGTGTGTTGCCCCATACTTGTACACAATAAAAAACAAGACAAGGAGATGAGGCCTAAAATCATGGTTATTTAAAGCTGTGAGTGATTGTATTTTTTTTTGTTCTTGGTTGCAGAAAAATCCTATAACTCTACATCAGAAGAGAACATGCGCAAACAAATCTGGCTCGCAAACCGCGAAATGGTTCTAGAGCATAATATCATGGCTGATCAGGGTAACATGTCCTACCACCTTGGACTGACTGTCTTTGCAGATATGGTATGATAAACACAAATGTGTAACAAATTAGTTTCTTGATTATACGTTCCTTGAAGGTAGGGCTGGGTGATATGGACCAAAATTCAAATCGAAATGATTTTCTCAAGATGACGATATACAATAAAAACCTTGATATTTGAAACTCAATAAAGTCCTACCAGAAGGAAAATTCTCGGTTGAATTTTGTACACATTTATTAACAAACAGCTGCACAATATAAGACACTTTGGTTTTTTCTCCAATAAGGGACAGCACGTGTGAGTGAGTTCGATAGTCTGGCTCGTTTAGGGTTAGGATGCACTCAGTAATCCAACTAAATGTGCTTTTCATGCTTCATTACGAGATGGAACAAAAGCAGCTACTACTAAAACAAGTATTTTAATAGAAAATAATCTATAAAATAGAAATATATCATTATAGGCGATATTGTAATTTCTTATATTGCCAAAAAATACATTTTGATATATTGATATATTGCCCAGGCCTACTTGACGGTCTATGGCCAGGTTTCAGTTCCTCATTAAAAACACTTTTCCTTGAAGATCTCTTTAGGTGTAGAGAAAAAGTCTTTTGTGTTTGTGTTCTTGTTCTAACAGGAAAACGAGGAATATATCCAGGTGATGTTACAGGGCATCCAGCGCCCTGTGCAAACTACCCAAACATCCCAAACCACCCAAACCGCTCTCTCTGACGTTCAATGTACAAACTCCATCATTACAATTCCTAATTGTGTAAACGACACTGTTGACTGGAGGGATGAAGGATACGTCACTCCAGTCAAAGACCAGCAGCAGTGTGGCTCCTGCTGGGCTTTCAGTGCAGTACGTTAATGTGTGTTGATGGATAATGTTAGTTTTTATGCCTCATATGTGGTTTAAAAGATAATCTCTGTCTCTCTGTCAGACTGGTGCTCTGGAGGGGCAGAACTTCAGGAAAACTCAGACACTGGTTTCTCTGAGTGAGCAGCAGCTGGTTGACTGCTCTGGTAATTTTGGAAATGATGGATGCGGAGGAGGTTGGATGAACAACGCCTTCAAGTACGTCGCAGTGAATGGAGGGATTGAAAAAGAGGATACCTATCCTTATGAAGCACAGGTAGGATGAAACAATGGAAGGGACGAAAACTAGAAATGTGAATTTAAATCGATGTAAGGAATCACTTTAAGACTCATTATACTAACGTGTATGTCAAAGAGGAATGAGCTAGAGTTGTTTTAGGCAAAATATGGACAATGCTGCCATCTAGTGCATAATGCATGGAGTAGCATCGACACAAAAAGCCTTTATATTACATAAAATAAAATAAAATTAAGGCATAGCATTTCAAATACACCAAATTTAATCAAAGACTATATTGCTGCGGGCAAACTTCTAAAAATAGTATTATTAGTATTCGTATTATCTTTACAAAGATAATGAGGAAGTCATTCTTTCACATAGAACTGTGAATTTCCACTTTCTTCTCCAGGATGGACAATGCAGGTACAACCCTGATAATGACGGTGGCACATGCAAAGGTTTTGCTGATGTTAAGCCATTTAATGAGAAGGACCTGAAAGTGACTGTTTGCACTGTCGGACCAGTATCTGCCGCTATTGATGCCTCTCAAATGTCCTTCCAATTTTTTTCGAATGGTGCAAAACCTTACACACCAATATATTTTTCAATTGATGTTTTGCTTTATAACCTGAGTTCACTGATATATCTGTGCTCTAGGTGTGTACGATGAGCCCAACTGCAACAGCAACAACCTCAACCACGCTGTACTGATTGTAGGTTATGGGTCGGACAATGGAGTAGACTATTGGCTGGTTAAAAACAGGTAAAAAATCAGACTTAAGGCCATTTTCATTACCTCTCATCCTCTTATCTGCCAACGGCTCAAATGCGTATGATTTGTGGTTAGTTTTCAATCAAAGGTGCATGCAGTTGGTGATGTAGAAAGAGGGCCGTCCCAATACCCACACTACGCCCTACAGACTTCCACAAAGGTTGCACTTGGTTTAAGTGCACTTCCAATGTAAAGTGTGTAATGGAAAAAGTGTGCTGAAATGGTAGAATTGGGACAGTTTGTGATTGCGTCATCCACCTAAGTCAGGACGTCATCAATCATGACGGCAAAATGGTGTTGATAGCAGCTGCGCTGGCTGTAAATAAATGATACCTTACTTACACTTGAAGACATTTCTTTTTTTTTTTACCATTTTTGCTGCCAACGGCGTTTATTGTGAAAATGTATCTGCCATCTATTATTATTTTTTAAATTGGAACGTCCCACGACAAAAGTACTTAAGGGTAATTCCCTTCATGGAATGCTTGCATGCAGGCGTCACACAGGTGTGCACGAAGGGCACATATTGGGTGGAGCTAAAGCACACTGTAAGACTGGGACACCCTACGCACTCGCACCCTTCCGGAGGAGCGCGCAACGGAGGGGCGCAAGGGCACAAGTGTGGGTATTAGGGAGCAGCCTCAGTCTTTGAGTGAAAAACACTGACAAAATAAATCCCACAAACCTCATGGTCCAAACAATTTGTTGACGTCAAGATGAAAAGTAAAAGTCACTCATGGCCTAAGAGATCAAATACATTGCAAATATAACTCCTCTGTCTTTGGGAAAGCAGTGCACAGGTCTAACCTGGTACGACGAGAACTTTGAGCACCACTCGTTTTAACCAGTTGAATGTCATTGTGGTTTGTTCTTTCTGTAGCTGGGGCACGGGATGGGGTGACGATGGATACATCAAGATGAGCAGGAACAAGAACAACCAGTGTGGGATTGCAAGTGCAGCCAGTTACCCACTGGTCTGAGCAGGTGAGCCACCAGTATGTTTTATTCGTCATGTTCATCTCTTCTGTAATCAACTGGACTCATGTATAAATGTTACTTTTTAAAGGGTACCTGTAGTGAATTCAACTGCAAGTGCTATCAAAAGATCAAATATAATACTAGTTGGGAAACTTCATTTAAAAGTCCTTGTGCCACAACATTAGAGCTCAGACTCATCAGTCAAGGCGAGTTTATCCCTCTTGACCAATGAACTCACGCAAGAACTGAACGAGAGCGAGATTCTCGAGAGTGTGAAATGGCTTATTAAATCCACCAGTATTTGGTCTCTTAATCTCTCTCTCTCTCTCTTGGACTTTGATCTTTTTTTCTTTTTTCCTCATGTGTGACAATTTTTTCAAAACAAAGCAACATTTCTAATAATTCTGTCACATGTAATGACACTTTCTCAGATAGCGGAGTTACTGACTTTTTTAAGTTGATGTGTACCCCGAGATGCATCCAGTGTTCCTTTAAAAAGCTGGAACAATTCCTTAATTCGTAAAATATCTCCGGACAAATCATGAAAAGAGGATATGTCCCGGTAAATCTGGATGTATGGACAACAGGCTCACCGCTTTGAGAATAAATAGGCTAACGGCTAGGGATCTGTCAACACACACATATATATATATATATATATATATACATATATTTAGTCCATTAAAGAAAATGTGGTAAAATCAATTTGGACCAAATGTAAAAACTATAATGTAATCAATGACTTTATAAGTTGTCTATAGGTATATTTTAGTGTTGTTTAGTTTAGTAGTTTTTATAGAACTATGTCAACATATTTTGTTTCTTGGTAATACATTAAACACATGTTTATGTTTTCCTTACAGCTACTGGAGTTTGCCGAAACAACAAGAAACAGTGACGTGATGATCTATATTAATTTTCTAAAACCTCATCAGTGCAGTGATTTGTGTAAAATGTGGGTTTTCTTAGAGGGTGAATAGAGATATTTATATTTACCATTTTAAAAGCATGATTTTTACTTTTGATAATTAAACAATGATTGTAAAGAATAAAAAGAATAAACTGATTAAATGTATATCAAATAAAGAGTGTCAATCAAAGGTAAATTGTGTGTATTTGCTGTTCTTTTAAACTCAACTGTCGAAAATAAATATTGACAAATGTATACTAATTACGAATGACTATTCATATTACACTAGTACAGTGCCCGTCGGAAGTATGTATTCATATAGTGGGCGCTTAAGTAGAGTTGTTAATTATGGGCATAATAAAAACATACTCAGTAGCATTATAAAGAGGTATATTTGCAGGTACAAAGTAAAATACCGTGTGCAATTTTCCAGATTTAATTCTATGAGACATGCGCATGATGAATGTGTTGGTTTTTTTTAACTAATTTTTATGTGTATTTTTCTGTAATGTATGTTTTTTTGGAGTCGTGTATTTTTGTATCTTTCTGTTGTCTTTTTGTGCATTTTTTGTATAATTATGTTTGTTGTTGCCATTTTAGTGTGATTCTGAAGTCATTTTGTGTATTTTTTTATGTAGTTTTGTGCATTTCTGTTGTTGTTTTGTGTACTTCTTGTATAAATATTGTTTAGTTTTTTGTTTTACGTTCATTTGTGCATTTTTTTTTGGATAATTATTGTTTTTTATTGCATTTGTAGTGTGATTCTGGAGACATCTTGTATCTTTTTTTAGTGTATATAGACTTCATTACTTTCTTGTTATCTTAACAGACATCCAGTTCACTTTTTATTTTTGTTTACTTTTTTCATGGTAGACTTATGTTTTCGTTTTTTAAAAATGATATCACTTAATGTTAGACGTATCCGTGACAGCACCAAAATACATATCTTTATATTCTAAAAATGTAGACATTTTTTTTTTTGCAAGAGACTCATTGAAGTGACAAAGACTGGACATTTTTGAAAGGCAGTGGGGCGGTCAGGGTTATTTTTGTCATGCCTCTCAACAGTCAGCAGGGGTAGCCATTCTCATATGACTAACCCATAGTCCCTCCTATCTCCTTTCTTATCCACTGTTCTTTAAGCCTGTGGATGACATCACAAGGTTAAGGAAAGGTGTTAGGAAAGGTGTTTGGAAAATCAAACGCACTTCCACTACAAATTTATGAAAATGGACTACTAAAAGCTCATTTATAACACTTTCCACTGAGATAGATAGCTTTATTTCAGACTCAGGTCCATAAAATCCATACAAACAAAGAAGGAAAAGAAGCTACAGGGAGCAAAAGTGAAACTAAAAGATCATCACATTGAGAATGGTTGCTCACACTCATCTTCTCAAAAATATTAATTATGTCAAATAAAACATAATGTGGCTAAACATGTCTCCGATACCTTTTTCTTGAATGACAGAGTGCTACGTTTTGTGTCAGTTATAATCTGATAATATGGCTTACATATCATATTATGGGTTTTAGATTATTTAAAGTTGTTCAAGGCATATTATTGCATTGGTAACTTACATGATCTCCGTCCCTTGTCGGTCATTGTGAGTTTTCGTAAGCGCTCAGGTGTGTGTGTCCCTTTAAATGTTGTCAACGCAGAGAATTGTGGGTCAGCATTATGTGGTCTGCTGTGGTGGAGGATACATTAGTGTTTCCAAGGCTAAAGGAGGTTATAAATGAAGCATTGAGTCTCCTTTCCTTAGCTTTATGTGAACTTTAACGCTCCATATCATGGCCACCTCTTAAACACTTAAAGGAAAGTGGATAGTAAAGGAGATAGGAGGGACTATTCGGACGCAGCCATTATCTTCAGATGAGGGCGGTGGATCATTCTAGTTTTCAAATTGGATAGTAACTTCTTCAAATTTGCAAATTATATCATCATAAAAACACTAAAGCAAAAAATATATGTACACAATTATGTCTGAAACCTTAAGCCCTAAGAGTGAATTTGAAAGAAGCTCTTTCAATTCTCGGGGGAGATGATCTTCTCGATAGAATAAGTAAAGAACAATTCAAGATTTAAGAGCACTGCATTTATTTGTGACCAACTTTCAGTTATAGATGTGTGGGGAAACTTAAATTCTGATATGAAAGATTTTACCTGGAGTAATACAAGTAGCACACCTGTGGTTTACATCATCTGCACATCTACAATTTGTTCCAGAGCTCTGTCATGATTTAGCATTAATAACAATTCACTTAGTTTGTACTAAACAAAAACAAAGAATTCAACGTGGTTTCTGGAAACTAAATAATTATTTATGAAATGATACATTCCATGATGTAGTCATAAAACCCAAATGATTTGAACAGATATTTGGGGATACTAAAATGAATTACACACAGAAACGGGAATTCTAAATTATAGATATATAAAAAATGTATAAATGTAAATACTCTGACTAAAAAGTGAAGAGTGGGACAAGGATCAATAAACTACATTACTTCTAGAAGTGCTAACACATCAATTATTAGAATAATCGCAATTCGCATTAATCGCACATAAATCATAAATGTAAAAAAAAAATTGATTGATTTTCAAACTTTTCTTTTGAACTGGAGGAACGCAAACAACGGCTGGGAATGAAATCTGCAGGGAAGGACGACAACACGAACAACGATGGAGAGGAGGAGGAATAAAAAAAGACAACACTGACTACAGATGAGAATAAATCCTACATAAAAAAGGACAAAAAAAAAAAAAAAAACTTTTTTATAATTGTGCTCAGAAGAACCTAAGAATGTTTGACCAGAGAGACAAGCTTTGATGTAAATTTTCTGTGTTCAAAACAGGGGACGGGACCTAGATTAGCAAACTGCTTCTCTCGTCTCCTTTTTCGGCATGTACAAAATAAAGAAAAAAAAAAGAAGGAATAACAAAACTTCTGTGAATGCAACCATGTCGGAAATAAACTGAATAAATAAATAAAAAAATAAAATATATTTCTTTCTTTTGTAATATGATTACTATTGGATTTGGTGATTTGATATAAATAAAGATAATAGTGATACATTTGTTTGGTTACTTTAATGAATGGATACTGACACATATACCTTGTTTAAAAGTATGAAATAGCCACAAAGTGAGGAAAAGAAAAAAGATGCATACAAAATTGCAATAATCGTTAATATTGTAATAATCAAATTGAATCACTGAATCGTAATCGAATCATGAGGTCCCTTAGATGGCACACCCCTAATGACTTCATACCTAATCATAAATGTATTCAACAGAAAAAATGATTTCAGGGTGTACTCACACTTTAAACAGGGAAGAAAGCTTAAAGGCTTCAATGTTTTTATGAATTAAGGCCAGGCAGTAAGTGAAGAATATGATCCTGCTTTTTGGCTTGAAGGTGTGCATGGGGAGCCGGTGAGCCAAATTCCACCAATACTTTGGAACATGTGTTGTAACAATTCAATGCTTGTCTCTCAAATAATATTCAGTACAACTTCTAATAAAACAAAACTTCCGTCTCAATAAACCACTCCCCAAATCTCACTTTATACACTGATGAAAGTTTTGTAGTCTTACAAAGCTGTTCTGCAGAGGTTTGTATGTCAGTTTGTTAATGTTATAAATAGCTACTGTATAACTTTAAAAGGGTTTTATTTGGCCTTACTATACTAAATATTGAGATAATTTTAAAAAAAGAAACAAAAAGAAAAGTCTAAAGGGAATAAAAACAAACTAAAAAACATCAAAACTATCATAAATCAAGACAAGAAGCTTCAATCTGAGTGCAGGTTATTTTTAGCTCAGTCATAACCCTGACAGTCCTGTATTGCCGGTCTTACAGTCAGATGATCTCACGTAATAACTGTGGAAAACACTGACAGCAAATCAAGCACCTGTAAAATGAGTCTTTGGAATAAAAGTTGCATGATCAAATATCCTTTTGGCCATTTTTCAACTTTAATTTTGTACACTGCTACGCAATTATAATAAAACCTAAAATTAGAATGTACTCATTTCTTGGAGGTGTTCAACAAATCTAAGCAGAAGAACTGTCAGTTTTGAAGGAACAGAAAAATTAAAAAAGTTGAATCAAACAACTCAAGTAACAAGTACATCAAAGTACAAGTGTGAAAATAAGCTTTAAAAGTAATGTAAAACACTTTGACAAATAGATGATGTCAAATGTTTTTTTGTTTCTGCACAAGTTCTTTGCTTGAAAAGGATCAACTGGAAAGAGACCTGAAACTTTTTACTGAATCAATAACACATCTTCAACAAAGCTTCACTATTGATTCTACGGTGGCACTTTTAACATTCAACTTTCATAACATGTCAGTTACATCTCGGTTTCAAGTCATTCTCAATTTGTATGTTTCAGCCAAATGTGAAAAAAATGGCTTCTTCTTCAGGTATTTGAAGGTAATCAGTTTGTGTAGTGTTCAAAGACTTTCCTCAGCTTTTACCTTTGACTTGGTCTTGTTGTTTGGGGTTTGTATCATCTTTTCTGTCCAGGCCATCACTATTAAACGCTGTCTATTCTCGTTAATTTTCAGAAATCTCTCCACTTATATCCAAAATGATACGAAACGCAGTTTGACAGATATATTTACAATTTTTGGTAATAAAGCATTTTGGCAATTGATCAAACCACTTTTTTAGTAGAGGGTGTTAGTGGCGTAACGATAAAGGAAGTAGTCTTGAAATCGGAGGGTCACTGGTTCAAATTCAACCTGAGCCATCACTGTGGGATGTTGAGCTAGTCCCTTAAACGGACTGTTTTTTTTTTTGCTCGATGAAATTGTAATATTTCATTGTTAAGTTTTGTTAATCAGAGCAATGTGAGCCTTAAGAAAGTGCAGGTTCAAGTACAAGTTATGGAACTTGTCATGACGACGCTGCATTTAGCTGTGCCAGTGGCTACGCCAGCGTTGACTTCTCGAGTAATATTTTCTTCCTCTAAATGGCTTTAATGTCATCCACGATAAGTCCATTCACTTTACTACTCACTTTAATCATGCAGAGAGCCTCCATGGCATCTCATATGTAAACAGTGCAGCTAGAAAAGCTTGAAATAACAGATTCATACACATCAGAATGAGCTCTAACACACATCCAACAAAATTAAACAAAATGTTCAAAGTTATTGAAGTTTTGAAGAACTTACGATGACACTAAACTAACTTCAAGCTTTTAGTTTAGTTTTGAATGAAGCCGGAACTTTCAAAAATGTTAACTATGACAGCAGAAAAACAAACTTAAATTCCAAACACACATCAAATCAGCAATTCAAAAAGCTGGTGGAATTTGTTTCACAACATTTCAACACTTCCCTAAAAATAAAAAAGATATAGGTCTACTTCTTATATAAAAAATAAAATAAAAAATCCCTTCATAAATCCACTCCCCATTGTCTACTGAAAATCACATGACTGGAATGTCCCAGCCTTTACGGCTGTCAACTATATAAGAAGTGTTTTTCAAAAACCAAACCAACAGGTGCATCAACCCTCTACTACAGCAGTAACACACCTGGTGACACAGAGACAGGTGAGTAACAACAGCACAGACAAATATTAACTAATGAAAAGCAGAAAGCCATCAGCATAAGAAAACGTTGGAGGGAGAAATGCATGACAAAATGAGAGGAAACAGTGAAAGTGAAGTTGTGCATCACATCAAACATCGTGAAAGCGAGAGTTTGTGGAAACAAAGCTGATGTGAAAATCTGCATCAACCTGTGTGGGTTCCTGTGGATCTCAGAGAGTCTCTGCTTTGTTCTGATAGTTTCCAGTTAAGATGAAGCTGCTACTGGTTTGTGCAGCTGTTCTGGTCGTGGCCAGCTGTGTCTCAATCTCCCTGGAAGACCTGGAGTTTCATGCATGGAAGCTGAAGTTTGGTGAGACAATCACTGGACTGTGTTTACTTTCTAAGTAACACATACACAGGCGTTCTATTTTTCCCAGTGAAAAAAGCTAATATTATTGGGTCTTCATAAAACATAGACACATTGATTTAACTGAATATCTATGCTTAATAAACTTTATCATACGTAAATGTGCAACAACAGTTTTCCTCTCTTTTGAAGTGAGCAAACATTTTTTTCTCAAATACATTTGCAATATTTTTTGTCTGTCATTTCATAACTGTTGAAAACATGTTTTTATATGAGCTACAGTATATCTTAAAATCTTACACTATAATTCTAATGGCTTTCTTATGCAGACTGTACAAAGAATGACAATTGTTGTCCATGTGTGTTGCCCCATACTTTTGCACTGCAGTATGTCGTAATGCTAGGACAATTTCTTAACTGGAAAGTGGAAAGATGTTTGTCAGTTTGTATTGTACCCGACAATTCTGTGATAATCTGTGTGATAAACAAATACAATAAAACACAATACAAGGAGGTGAGGCTTTAAATCATGCCTTGCTAGGGCAGAGGATTGGTCTGAGCTGACGACTTACAAGCATTATCTTTAATTTGCTGTGCTTGATGATCATTGGGGTTTTTTCTCGGTTGCAGAAAGATCCTACCGCTCTCCTTTGGAAGAAGCCAAACGCAAAGAAATATGGCTGACCAACCGTAAACTGGTTTTGGTGCATAACATCCTGGCAGATCAGGGTATCAAGTCCTACCGCCTCGGCATGACTTACTTTGCAGATATGGTATGAGGAACACAAACATGTTTCATCTTAATCCTTACTTGATAAAACATTCTTTGAAGGTCGATGGCGAAGTTTAAGTTCTGGACTTAAAAAGCCCTTTTCTTATGAGATCTTCAATGAAGCCCTTTGTGTTTTTATATTAACAGGAAAATAAAGAATATCAACAGCTGATATCACGGGGCTGCCTGCGCTCCTTTAACACCTCTCAGCCTCGCCGTGTCTCGACTGTCCTGCATAAGACTGACGTACCCGACACTGTCGACTGGAGGGATAAGGGATACGTCACTCCAGTCAAAAACCAGCAGCAGTGTGGCTCCTGCTGGGCTTTTAGTGCAGTATGTTCATGTGTGTTGATGGAGAATGTTGTTTTTATCCCTCATATGTGGTTTAAAAGATAATCTCTATCTCTCTGTCAGACTGGTTCTCTGGAGGGGCAGAACTTCAGGAAAACTGGGAAACTGGTTTCTCTGAGTAAGCAGCAGCTGGTTGACTGCTCTGGTGATTTTGGAAATTATGGATGCAGAGGAGGGCTAATGAACCAGGCCTTTGAGTACGTTAAAGCGAATGGAGGGATTGACACAGAGAACTCCTATCCTTATGAAGCACAGGTAAGATGAAACAATGGAAGGGAAGAAAACTATAGGCATGTGTATTTAAATTAATGTAAGGAATCACTTCAAAGGGATCCTCCACTGTTTTTACAAATGTGGCCTAAAATCTTTGAAATGTACTAAACACATTCATCTGCACCATATTTGTTTTATTAACTTTTAAAAATGGGACTACTTTACTGTTTAAGAGTCTGTGTTCTACCATGTTAAAATGATGTAATTGATGACGCGAATCGTCCATTTCAGCCCATTGAGTTCTATAGCAGTGAAGCATTCAGGATCATTTAGCAGCTTTTTCAGTCAAAATGACAAATTTCGGTAAACAAAAGAGGTTTACATCGACTTTTTCAACTTTTACTGATGTTTATAGCAACCCAAAGCAGCAAAAGTTGTCATTTTGACTGAAAAAGCTGCTAAATTGATTTAACTGAATGCGTCACTCTTATTGAACTCAATGGGCTGAAATGGACAATTTGCATCATCAATGACGTAATTTCAACATGGCGGCGCACAAGCTCTAAAACAGTAAAATAGTTTACTATTATATATATCAAAGACAAAAGAGCTGGAGTTGCATATTTACTCATTCTGACAGACTTTAAGCAGTTAGTTGAGTTTCAGGCAAAATATGCGCAATGCTGACATCTAGTGCACAATGAATGGAGTAGCTGCTACACAAAAAGGCCAACTTTTTATTACACTAATAAAATGTAATCAAGGGTTATTATTTTATCAAATTTTAAATAAATCAACTGTTAGTAAGATTTACCTCCATCATAAGTAAACAATGTTTATTCTATTTTCTAAAAATCATAATTAAAATCAATCAAAGATCACGAGGAAGTAATTATTTCACAGAACTGTGACTTCTCCATTTCTTCTCTAGGATGGAAGATGCAGGTACAACCCTAATACTGTTGGTGCCACATGCACAGGTTATGTTGATGTTAAACGGTCTGATGAGTCGGCCCTGAAAGCAGCTGTTGGCACTGTTGGACCAATATCTGTGGCCATCGATGCCTCTCACAGCTCCTTCCAGCTTTACGAGTCAGGTGCAGAGTCTTACACACCGATTTATTTGTTTGCTTTACAACTCAATTTCACTGATATATTTGTGCTCTAGGTGTGTACAATGAGCCCAAATGCAGCAGCAACTTCCTCAACCACGGTGTACTGGCTGTAGGTTATGGGTCGTACAATGGAGCAGATTATTGGCTGGTTAAAAACAGGTAAAATATCAGACATTAGGACCTTTTCCTATCACCTATGGTGCCGTTATCTGCATGCTTAATTTGTAAAGTTCTAAATGGGCTTGGTTCTCCAGCTTTAACAGATTTTGTATGTTGAAAAAAAAAAAAAAAAAAAACTAACACTGGAATAAGGACCAGAGACTTAACTAGAGACTGTGTCGCAAAAAATAAAGGCACCGGACTAAATTTTGCCAAATAGTGGTGTCTATCAAAGGCACAAAACTATGGAATACAATTCCAGAAAACATCAGAAACTGTGGTAATTACCCAAATATCAAAGCAATTCTCAAAAATTGGTTGAAAAAGAAGCAGTCATGCACCCATAGATAATATTTTACTTTTTTCTTGAGCTCTTTTTACTCCTGACTGTTGTTTTTTTTTTAGTAAATATTATATGTGGAATCATGTTTTCTATTATATTTGTCTCATTGTGCCATGTTGTTTAACTGTATGTTATATAACATTTACCTGCCTTAGGACAACGGATGAAATTTAGCTATTGCGCTAATTCCGGCATATTTATGTTGACGTTGTTTGCTGACACATCGATTAATATGTAATGTCATTATTAAATAAATAAATTAAATGAAATAAATGCTAAGGGCTCAAATGTATATTACATGCGTTATTTTTCATTCAGTTGGTGAAGTAGAAAGAGGGCAGTATCACTCAGCAAATAACACTGAAAAATAATTCCTACAAACCTCACGGTCAAAACAATTTGTTGATGCAAGATGAAATATAAAACTCACGTATGACTTTGGAGATCAAATACACTGAAAATGTAACTACTCTGTTTGTGTACGACAGGAACTTTGAGGGCCAGTCGTTTCAATCAGTTGACTGTCATTGTGGTTTGTTCTTTCTGTAGCTATGGCACGGGATGGGGCGACGCAGGATACATCAAGATGAGCAGGAACAAGAACAACCAGTGTGGGATTGCAAGTGCAGCCAGTTACCCACTGGTCTGAGCTGGTGGGCCAACAGTGTTTCATTTGTTATGTTATCTCTTCTATAATCAACAGGACACGTGTCTTTTATTGTTACTTTTTAAATGGTACCTATAGTGAAAAAATCACAATGCTAAGTTAAAATATAAACAGAACTTGTGAACATCACACAAGAGATATTCGAGCCAAAATATTTTATTCTTAATGAAAAGTGCACAAAAAAAGGATATTGCACATTTTGAAAAATAAAAATTAAAAGTAAAATTACACAATTAAGTGCAGATCAAATCAAAAATAAAAAAGCTTACTTAAAAAAAAAAAAAAAAACTTTACAAAAAGTGCAAATGTTAAAACGTTATTACCTGAACTGACACAACAATTTATTTAAATCAAAATGTCATAACATCTCTAAATCCATATATATATATATATATATATACACATAGTAGGCTTTACACCAATCTGATCGGCTATATCGGATAGGCCAATATTTAGCATTTTAAAATGCCTTCATAGTCATGATGAAACTTTCTGTAGATGCTCCCACTGAATTGTTTTATCCTTCTTTATTTAGTTCCACACCACTGACATGTTTGCTCTACTTGACACAGCTTTATAGTATTTCACTCGCATTTGTGTGAACAGCGAAAATGGTGCTCGGTTGGAGAGCTGTGGCTCAGCCCAGTCTGCTTCCCAAATCTAAAACTGCTACAGAAATTTAAGTAAAATTCAAAATGTAGGATATAAGTCCATTATAATACTTTATAAAGTACAATAAAGTAGGGGGATGTACAATTCACAATTTGCATGTCACGATATATCCCGATAATGAACAATACATCGCAATATCAATAATTACAAATTTCCTCTTAACAAGTACAAAATGTTATGAAAAACTATTTTTATTTTTTTTTAAATTTGTGACAAGTAAATATACAATAAAAGTTTCATTTTTTGAATGGAATTACTGAAATAAATCAACTTTTTCATGATATTCCAGCACCTGTAGTGTTTTGAGAGTGCACATATTTTGTTTCTTGGTAATACATTAAACACGTTTAAGTTTTCTCTTCAGGTATATCGTTTAAATACACAATAAACAAAGAGAACTAGTAACTCTCCTCATGATTACTTTGGAACTATGTGCTGACTTCATTATGTTTTCTTTACAGCTCCTGGAGTTTGCCGAAACGACAAGAAACAGTGAAATGTGATGATCTATAATTCTCTTCAAAAATCTCAGCGATGCAGTGATTTGTGTAAAATGTGGGTTTTCTTAGAGGTTGAATGAGCTCTATATGTGTTTTTCATTTTAAAAGTGTGATTTTAACTTTTGATAAAGAAACTGTAAAGAATTAAAAATAAACAGCGTTATACTGTGAAATCAATATACACAAGTGTCACTTAAAGATATTTCTATTTTACTGATGCCTCATCCTGCCATTAAACTTCTCTTCATCATTCTTCCCCTGCTTGCTGTTATGTAGTTCTGTTAAATTATGGATTCAAGAAATTCTTACATTTTGCTCCAAATTGGGAAACGCATCAGGCAGCAAATAAACAACTGTCAGGAGAAAAATGAATTACATGAAGGCCACATTTTCAAATCAAGGGATGCAAGTTATGATGCAAAGCAGAATACACAGCGACATGTTAAGTCTATTGTGTCTACTTGGTGTTCTTTTAATCTCAACTGTCAAAAATAAATATATTAAGCAATCTGAAAAACTCTGAATAATACAAAAAGGCAAAATACACCATTTTCTTCAAGCAAAAAATAAATACTTCACCACTCAAGTTTTGGTTTGTGAAAAACAATTACAATATATATGAAAAATTCTGATGTTAACTCATTCAGTGCCAGCCATTTTCAAATTTTCTACCCCCTCAGTGCCAGCCATTTTTGAGCATTTTGACTGATTTTAAAGACCCACAGAATATTTTCTACTATGACTATCTGAAATTTGACACCTCTACTGTCTGACACCTCTACTGTCATGAAAAAAAACCCATTTGTTTCTGGCTCGTTCCGTTCTTTTGTAATCAGCCATTGAATAGAGCAAGTTTTACACAAATCTTCAGTTTTAAAGCAAAAAGCTGAGAAAACAGCCTTTTTGTAAAAAAAACCCTGTCAGTGACTTTAAAGCTATTTTTTTTTTTTTTGCTTTAGTGACAACTCTAACATCTGAACATTGTTTCCTTATATAAAACAAAAAAAACACAGACAGGGCTTTTGATGGCAAAATTATTATTTTGCTGTATATGTCAGAGTTGAATGGATTTCTTACTGTATTTTGGCGTTCCTCCAACGTTCCCTCCCGTCAGTCTGCACACAGACGTAACTTCCTCTTCCTCCCGACACACAGCAATGACCCGTTTAGCCCAGTTAGTTGATGGTTTCATCTCACGATCACAAAATTATCAATAATCCACTCAGGTCCACACATGTTCTGTGTTAGTATGTGGTGCTGTGAGCTGCTGGATACGTCGCAATATCACTTTGTAGCGCCATATTCTCACTTGTTCCTCCTTCTCCCACCCAGCTAATAGTAGCATCAGTGGCTAATCTCTCATCTAAAGGTGCACCGCTGCCATCGTCAGGCCACCGTTGGTCACTACAACACCCCACAGCTTAGAAATTGATGAGGGACCTCCGCCAGGGTGTTTTCTAGTAATGAAAAAACGTGAAAAAACGCAAATGACGAGTTTCTCGTCAATGGTGCTGAGCGTTCGGATTTGAAATGACGAGATATCTCATCGGGGGCACTGAGTGAGTTAAAGGAAAAGTACCTACATTTGTACTGTTTTTTGCTTTGTTTGACATGCATGGATATAATTAGGAGGCAGTAGAGATAAACCTTAGCATTTCATCGTAGGGTGAAATAACTGGCAAATACTAAAAGGACTTACCTGATAGGCGTCTGTGCTGCAGTTCTTTCTCCTTCTTCCTTTGCTCGCATAATAGTCCGTCACGGAATAATGTGTAAAAATTCCAGGAAAAACCCATCAGATCTATACGATTCACGTAAATTCACTATTCTGAGTTCTAAACAACAAATTGCTTGTGAAATAAAAATTAATTTGACGCAACCAGGGTTCATCTGTAATGACAAACAGGTACCTAATATATTTGCATACAAACAAAAATGCATACACGGAAGAATAAATATTAATAAGATCAAACACAATGAAATACAGTTCATCTTTGTATTAAACAAAAAGTCAGTCCAAAAATATTTCTATCGTACAATAATGAAATGTGTAAAAAAACTATCTTACATACCTTTGCAGGTGTGTAAGACCTCCCTCCAGTGGCATCAAGGCACCTCCATCAGCTCTTCAGCATCCTGATGGCCCGCTCAACTACAGCGTGCGTCTGGCTGTAGCACACATTTTAGTTGCACTCCTCCTCGCTCTGTGGGCTAGCGAAAGGGGTGAGCCGCCACCGTTTAAGTGGATATCCACTGTCACCTGCAAGTTACAGAGTTAGGTTCTGCAGTAGGGTGTATTAATTTACTTTATTTAATCCAGGGGTACATATTTATTACCCAGAAGCCAGCCATCCTGCACAGCTCCAGCGTCAAGTCTGCGCCCTACACTACTATGTCTTAGAATAAAGGAATCATGGGTAGACCCAGGCCAATGAGCCACTACATTTGTGAGCAATATGTTTGCATCACATATAATCCGCACATTCAGAGAATGAAAATGCCTTCACCCACCGTGTAAAGAAAGTTAATGTACTGTTATGACAAACCAACGATTCCTCCTAACACGTCCGGCATAATACGACTGAAGGTAGGTTGCGACGTCTCCGACCTGTCAGCAAGTTCCCTCTGGAAGGTCCCGGTTGCAAGGAAACAATGAAAAGTGAAGCCTGAGCCAGCCCGGCCCAACAGCTGAGCGGGAAAATTAAGCCCGAACCTGGCCCAAACTCGGACCAAAAATCTAAAATCTAAAACACACACAAAACCCCTCAAATTTATTGGCTGAAAACAGCCCAATCTGGCAACAACAACTTCTTGCCTCGTTTCTGCTGCCTGCCGATTCAAACGGATCCAGCATTTGTTTCGTTCTTCACCAGCCAAAATGGCTAGTAACTAGGCATGTAACAATTCACTCAACTCCCGATACTATTCGATTCACGCTAATGGGTTCACGATACGATTCTCTCAATTTATTTCACAAAAAGGGACTGTAGAAAAATGATGACTGAAAAATATTTCTTTATTTTTTTGGGGAAAAAAACTATACTGTTTTCCTTTTATTTTTCATTGTCAAAAAAAATCCCTTGATAAACTATTCAAAACAATGCAATTGGAAACATTTTCTCCCAAATAATTGGTCCCTGGATCCAAAAAGTTTAAGAACCCCTGTTCTTCAGGTAATTTGAGTTTGACATGACGTTGCTTGAGTTGTGGAACTTTCAAGAAGAAGCTTTTTTCCAGCTTTGAGTGACTTTTTTTTTCCAAGACTGTATAGAAAAGCAACTATTGCTGTAATAACAGTACAGTATACTGTGTTATAAATCATTATCATTTAAAAGGTTATGATTACATTACAAGCTATTGTTATAGAAACTGAACCTTTTTGTTTTGGTCCTGTCCTGAACTCTATACAGACATTACGCAGAGGGCAGCTATTGTCAAAGTTTGATGACTAAAGGCTATGAAACATGAGGTACAGTGGGCAAAAAACTATTTAGTCAGCCACCAATTGTGCAAGTACTCCCACTTAAAAAGATGAGAGAGGCCTATATTCTTCATCATAGGCATACCTCATCTATGAAAGACAAAATGAGGAAAAAAAACAGAAAATCACATTGTAGGATTTTTAATGAATTAATTGGTAAATCCCTCGGTAAAATAGGTATTTGGTCACCTACAGTTGTGTTCAAAATTATTCAACAGGTATCTTAGCCCATTCCTCATAGGCAAAGGTTTCCAGTTCATTGACATTCTTGATTGAGAGCATATGGATGATCCAGAAGAGGATTGGACAAATGTCATATGGTCAGATGAAACCAATATAGAACTTTTTGGTAAAAACTCAACTCGTCGAATTTGGAGGAGAAAGAATGCTGAGTTGCATCCAAAGAACACCAAACCTACTGTAAAGCATGGGGGTGCTAACATCATGCTTTGGGGCTGTTTCTCTGCAAAGGGACCAGGACGACTGATCTGTGTAAAAGAAAGAATAAATGGGGTCATGTATCGTGAGATCTTGAGTGAAAACCCCCTTCCATCAGCAAGGGCATTGAAGATGAAAAGTGGCTGGATCTTTCAACACGACAATGATCCCAAACACACCGTCCGGGCAAAAAAAGAGTGGCTTCGTAAGAAGCATTTCAAGATGCTTGAGTGGCCTAGCCAGTCTCAAGATCTCAACCCCATAGAAATTCTTTGAAGGGATTTGAAAGTCTGTGTTGCCCAGCGACAGCTCCAAAACAAAATCGAACTCGCCCATTTTGAGCTGACTTTTGACAAAATGTGGAATAACAAGTGAGGGAGGAAACAGAACTTTTTCAACTTTGGTACTCTGAATGAGGCAAAAGGGATGTATATCACTGTACCTCCCCTTTAAAAGTATTAAATAGCCACAAAGTGAGGAAAAAAAGATGCATATAAAATCGTAATAATCGAGGTCCCTTAGACGGCACACGCCTAATGACTTTATACCTAATCAGAAATGTATTCAACAGAAAAAAATGGTTTTAGGGTGTTCTCAGACTTTAAACAGGGAAGAAAGCTTAAAGGCTGCAATGTTTTAATGTTTCAACCTAGAAATGGAAACGAACAAAGCTTAATACAAATATATATAGATATTGACTTCGGTGAAGGTCACATTATTTTCTGCTCCCACTCTCCTCCCTATCTTACTTGCTGCTTGTTTTGTCTTCAGTCTTGTGGATCTAATAAGAAACTTACTCTGCATTTTATCCAAAAACCAAAATTATGGCTTATCATCATTGGCCTCCCCCTCACGCCAGCTGCTCAAGGCTGTCAGTCTTCTATTTCACTAAAGATGTTGTGCAGACTGACGCTCCATCCCCCTCCATCTCCCCCTCCTCTTCCCCCATCGCCAGCTGGACTTTTGCCTTCTGAACCAGATCTACCAAGGTTGTCACACGACATCTGACTGTATCAGAGGGAAAGCGAAGGGTTTATTTTTCAACGCCTCCTTTGGCCCTCTGTCCCACCTCCCTGCCTGCAAGCTACAAAGGAGCATGTGAAGCGCCTACAGAGGCTGCACGCGCGCGCCCCCTAAAGGGCTAAAAAGCTAAAAAAAAAAAAAACATCAAAACTATCATAAATCAAGACAAGAAGCTTAAATCTGAGTGCAGGTTATTTTTAGCTTAGTCATAACTCGGGCTGCGCGATTTTGACAAAAAACCTTATTTCGAATTTTTGATTTGAATTTTTAAATTATTTTTTACATTTGAATGCATATGCGTTTTAATTTATTTTTTTCTAAAACCTGTTTTCCACATCAATTTTTTAAAATTCTGTTTTTTTCGAAATTAATTAATTTTTTCAGAAAATATTAGTTTTGAACTCCTGTGAGGTAACAAAACTATAAATTAACAAAAATGTATGTCAGAAATAATATTGTAATTTAAAAAAATTATTAAGATACATTTAAAAGGTAGACATAAGTTGTACTGACATGGATTATTATGAATGCTTTTATTTTTTATTAAAGATGCAACAGAGCAGACTTGTCACTCAATTTACCCTCAGGGATCAATGGTTTACTGAATCTGATCAGGTTTATTGATTAAGTTTTGATCTCCTTAATTTAAATTATCCTGATGACATAATTCCAGACTGTAATGATTAAACAAAAAATAAATGTGCAAGACATATCACGTGTAACAAGTGTTTTTTCACCATTGGGGGCTATAATATTTTACAGTATCAGAAGTTATCATTAACCTACGATGTTTCAGACTCTACAATTCCTAGTATCGGTGTTCTCGTCCACAACACAACTTTATCCACAGATCTTCTGTAGCTCTGATAAGATGTTTAAATGCTCTGAGCAGGTGAAGCTGATTAAAGCTGACTCATGCTTTCACAGAGTACAGCAGCGCTACATGAGAAACGAACAGAGTTTCACAAAAACGTTAAAGATAAGAGGGCACTGGTGGCTCTGATTTAGGAGTCAGGGATGATTTGCATAATTTTTGGCCAGGTGAGACGATGTTTAGGTGGTGTTTGAAGCGGCCACCGGCCAAGATGAGAGTAGGAAAGACATTTCCACATTTAAAAAAAAAAAGTCCTTTTCCTCACTGTGACGGAGTTTAAACCCGATTCTGTCCATTTCAGCGTTCAACAGTAGATTCCGTTTTCATTGTTCGATTCCGTGATTCCGTTAACGTAGATTTTATAGGGCCCTAGTGCAGTTGTTAGCGCACTCAGATTCGCTGCAGCAAGAAAAAAAAAAGAGAGACTCGCTGTAGCGCATACAAGCATGTGTCCTGTAAAATTCTCTGACTGGCCAGCAGCCCAGGAAGGCGGTTCTCGCAATTCTGATTGGTTAACATACTGTATATACCACTCAAATGACGGAGACGGAATAAAAAACCTCCAGCATATGAGGTTACGTTACAGCAGTAATGAAAACCTTAGCACCGATGCGATTAAGGTTAATCGTTCAGACTTAGTCATAACCCTGACAGTCCTATACTGCCGATTTTACAGTGAGGTGATCCCACGAGATGACTGTGGAAAACACTGACAGCAAATCAAGCACCTGTAAAATTAGTCTTTGGACTTAAAGTTGCATGATCAAATATCCTTTTGGCCATTTTTCAACTTTAATTTTGTACACTGCTATGCATTTATAAGAAAATCTTAAATTAGAATTTACTCATTTCTTGGAGGTGTTCAACAAATCTAAGCAGAAGAACTGACAGTTTTGAAGCAGTTTTGAAGGAACAGAACAGAAAAATTAAACAAGTTCATCAAAGTATAAGTGTGAAAATAAGCTTTAAAGGTGATGTAAAACACTTTGATCAATGGATGATGTCTGCACAAGTTCTTCACTTGAAAAGGATCAACTAGATTCCACTGGAAAGAGACCCAAACTTTAATGATTTTAACTTTTTATTTTCAAATTTTTTACTGAATCAATAACACATCGTCATTGATTCTACGGTTTGCGTGTACTTCTCTAGTAAGATTTTCTTCCTCTGAATGGCTTTAATGTCATCCACGATAAGGCCAGTCACTTTCCTACTCACTCGAATCATGCAGAGAGCTTCCATGGCATCTCATATGTAAATAGTGCAGCTACAAAAACTTGAAATAACAGATTCATACACCACAGTATGAGCTCCAACACACATCCAACGAAATAATTGAAGTTGTTGAAATTTTTAAGAAATGACTATGACACTAACTTCAAGCTTTTAGTTTAGTTTTGAATGAAGCCGGAACTTTCAAAAATGTTAACTATGACAGCAGAAAGAAACTTAAATTCCAAACACACATCAAATCAGCTATTCAAAAAGCTGGTGGAACTTGTTTCACAATATTTCAACACTTCCATAAAAATATGATATAGGTCTACTTCTTATGAAAAAATGATTTCTCATGAATTAACTTCCCAATTTCTACTGAAAATCACATGACTGGAATGTCCCAGCCTTTAATGCTGTCAACTATATAAGAAGTGTTTGACAACCAAACCAAAAGTTGCATCAACCTCTACTACAGCAGTAACACCTGGTGACACAGAGACAGGTGAGTAACAACAGCACAGACGAATATTAACTAACGAAAAGCAGAAAGCCATCAGCATAAGAAAACGTTGGAGGGAGAAATGCAAGACAAAATGAGAGGAACCAGTGAAAGTGAAGTTGTGCATCACATCAAACATTGTGAAAGCGAGAGTTTGTGGAAACAAAGCTGATGTGAAGATCTGCATCAACCTGTGTGGGTTCCTGTGGATCTCAAAGAGTCTCTGTTTTGTTTCTGATGGTTTCCAGTTAAGATGAAGCTGCTACTGGTTTGTGCAGCTGTGCTGGTCGTGGCCAGCTGTGTCTCATTCTCCCTGGAAGACCTGGAGTTTCATGCATGGAAGCTGAAGTTTGGTGAGACAATCACTGGACTGTGTTCACATAGACACATTGATTTAACTGAATATCTATGTTTAATGATCTTTATCATAAATGTGCAACAAGTTTTCCTCTCTTTTGAAGTGAGCAAACATTTTTTTTCTCAAATACATTATTTGCCATATTTTTGGTCTATCATTTTATAACTGTTGAAAACATGTTTTTATATTAGCTATATCTTAAAATCTTACTTTATTAATCTAATGGCTTTCTTATGCAGACTGTACAAAAAATGAGAATTGTTTTCTATGTGTGTTGCCCCATACTTTTGCACTGCAGTATGTTGTAATGCTATGACAATTTCTTAACTGGAAAGTGGAAAGATGTTTGTCAGTTTGTATTGTGATAATCTGCGTGATAAATACAATAAAACACAATTCAAGGAGGTGTGGCTTTAAATCATGCCAAGCTAGAGCAGAGGATTGTTCTGGGTCTTAAAACATTTTCTTTAATTTGCTGTGCCTGATGATGTTTGGGGTTTTTTCTCGGTTGCAGAAAGATCCTACCGCTCTCTTGTGGAAGAAGCCAAACGCAAAGAAATATGGCTGACCAACCGTAAACTGGTTTTGGTGCATAACATCCTGGCAGATCAGGGTATCAAGTCCTACCGCCTCGGCATGACTTACTTTGCAGATATGGTATGAGGAACACAAACATGTTTCACCTTAATCCTTACTTGATAAAACATTCTTTGAAGGTTGATGGCTAAGTTTAAGTTCCTTACTAAAAAAGCCCTTTTCTTCTCAGATCTTCCATGAAGTCCTTTGTGTTTTTATATTACCAGGAAAATAAGGAGTATCAACAGCTGATATCACGGGGCTGCCTGCGGTCCTTTAACACCTCTCAGCCTCGCCGTGTCTCGACTGTCCTGCATAAGACTGACTTACCAGACACTGTTGACTGGAGAGATAATGGATACGTCACTCCAGTCAAAGACCAGCAGCAGTGTCGCTCCTGCTGGGCTTTTAGTGCAGTACGTTCATGTGTGTTGATGGAGAATGTTGTTTTTATCCCTCATATGTGGTTTAATCTCCATCTCTCTGTCAGACTGGTTCTCTGGAGGGGCAGAACTTCAGGGCAACTGGGAACCTGGTGTCTCTGAGTGAGCAGCAGCTGGTTGACTGCTCTGGTGATTACGGCAACATAGGCTGTGATGGAGGTTTGATGGACCAGGCCTTTGACTACATCGAAGCAAATGGAGGGATTGACACAGAGGACTCCTATCCTTATGAAGCAGAGGTAAGATGAAAAAAAAGTACTAAAACTATTTTAATTTTATAATGTTAACTTTATTTTTAAAATTAAAACAACACAATCTAAATCAGCAAATATTTCTATTCTCTATTCTACCAATTACTAGATGACACCCAGGTTAAAAAAAACAGATGTTCAAATCAAAGCAGACACTTTAAGGCAGAAATAGGCAACTGGTGGCCTGGGGGGCCACATATGGCCCTCGGTCTAGTTTTGTGCAGCCTCTGAAATAAATGCACAAAATTACAGAAAAACACACACACACCTAAAAAATACATAATGGCAAAAGAAAAAACTACACAAAATACAAAAAAAATACACAAATAGAACAAGAAAAAAAAAATCACACAGAAGTCCACTGGAAAAAAAAACACACTGAAAAATTGCAAAATGACATTAAAATGTACAAATATATACAAAAATGACAGAAAAATCCACAAAAATACTGAGAGTTTGTTCTTCCTTGTGTTAATGATCAGGTCATTATTCTAAATGTTAATAATGTGGCCTTCAGATCAGACAATCTTATATCTTTGTGATTAAAGCTGCACATCTCTGCTTTAAGGTCAGTGTCAGTGTACAATGCTGCCATCTAGTGCAAAATGCATGTAGCAACTCAAACCAACTCAACCAGGGGAAAATTTACCCACAAAAACCTGTGGAGCACAACATTTCATATTTAATTATTGCCTGTTTTAGGATTCAGAAGATTTTACATTTTAATGCATTAAGTGACTGGAAAAAAAAACTATATACCACCTACCCTTAACTGTTGTTTTAAAAACAATACAATGTTGGTATTTTAAAAACATTGTAACTGTCCCACATTTTCAACCTAAAAAAAAATAACTTTGGCTTTTAAAGTTCATTCATATGTATAGGTGAGGTAAATTGGTGAAGAAGAATGAGCTGTTTATCTCTTCTAGGATGGAAAATGCAGATACAACCCTGCCAACATTGGAGCTACGTGCACAGGCCATGTTGACGTCACACAGTTTGATGAAGACGCACTGAAGGAGGCCGTTGCCACCATCGGACCAGTTTCTGTGGCCATTGATGCCAGTCATGCTTCCTTCCAGCTTTATACATCAGGTGAAGTCTCTTAGCAACTGGTAGGCAAATATGTGATGTTCTTATCTAGTATTTTAATGATTTGGAATCGTTTGTGTTCTCAGGTGTGTACAATGAGCCAGACTGCAGCAGCACAGAACTGGATCATGGTGTGCTGGCTGTAGGTTACGGGACAGAAAATGGACAGGACTACTGGCTGATTAAAAACAGGTAACATCTCAGATGTGTTGAGCCTTTTATTAAAAAAAAAAAAAAACTCTTCTAACAATTAAATAGAACTTATCATTGAATGTCAAATAACAGCATTTACAGGATAAGTACAAATCACATGTGCCCGTCACCATCTGAGAGGGTCATTTTAGGGTCATTGGTCACTCACACATTATATTTGGACTGTGGGAGGAAATTGGAGAACCAGGTCCTGGGTTTAGTGATCACGCTGCGTGTTTGGGCCCGTTTTAAATTCTGCCAATTGAGAGCTTTAAATTTGGTCTGTTTTTGTCCAAAAAATTCATTAAATTTGTTGTCAAATGGTCTGAACTTTGGAAAACTTTTGCGCATTGCATTGTGGGATGTGGAGTCTTTTTCTCTGAATCTAAGTACCCACTTTGTCCGACTACAACATTTTGCTTAGAAAACAACTATAGAGAAATAATGATGGAATAACCGAGTGATAAATAAGTGAAAAAAAAAAGTATTTAGTGCAGTGATTACTAAGTTTTTTGGATCGTGACCCCGTTTTGACAAATAATTTCTGGCGACCCCAAAGACATTTTTTTCTAGAAATAGTTTTTGATCATATTTGAGCTCATATACTGTGTATATATATATATATATATATATATATATATATATATATATACACTGCATTTTAGAACTAAATTAGATTAAGATTGTGTGTTGTTTTAATTAAAGAAAATAATCTATTTCATTTTTCAGAAATGTCAGGCAACCCCACATGGGGTCCCGACACCAAGGTTGAAAAACATTTATTAGCGGCTCCTGAATAGATTTATTTCTATAGTTTTTATCATTTCCGGTTATCTCACGCCTGGGGAGGGAACAAGACTGACACTTCATTTGTTAAATTTCCACTCACTCTCTCTCAAGTACCCCCTGTAGTGCCATCGCGTACCTCCATTTGAGAAACACTGCTGTAGACGGATGCATAGGAGTTTTAATCCTTTTATTTTTACTGTGATTTCTTGTGTTTCTTCACCAGAGAAGGAGAACAGTGATTTGTGTTCTAGTTTGTTCCCGGTATATTTATCCTCCCTCTGCAAAACGTTCAGTGTCGGCCGGATATGGATCCCCTAAATAAAAGTGTCGGGAAGTCACTTTAGCAGAGTTTCCTGGCTAAACCAAAGATTTGACTGGAGACGCCCACATTTCAAAAATATAACTTATTTTTGTAACTGACGCTATATAAATCAAGTTAAATGGAATTTACAACTTGGATCGTAAAAGTTGCAGCGGTGGCCGTTAACGCCATTGTGGTTTGTTGTTTCTGTAGCTGGGGCCTGGGATGGGGAGACGAGGGATACATCATGATGTCCAGGAACAAGAACAACCAGTGTGGGATTGCTACGGCAGCCAGTTACCCACTGGTCTGAGCAGGTGAAGCTCCAGTGTGCAAAGCTAATATCTAAAGACATGATTTACTACTTATTGTTTCCCACAGCTTCTGGATTGTCTCCAGCCAACAGGAAGCAAGTGACCCATGAATACAATGATTTTCTTTAACTTTTTTTAAATGCACTGAGCTGTGGAAAAAAGTAAATTGTATTTGTGTACTTTTCCTTCCTGTCTGTTGTCACAACAATGCTCATTTAATAATATCACATGACGTAAAAAAAAAAAAAAAGGATTGTGAGTAAATCATGCTTCCATGAACTTGACTGTTCTGGTGTTTTTTTTCATAACGTTTTATCAAATATAATGTTATACTGACACTATTGGTAAACACGTCCACGTCACACACATTCTCTGATATCTCCAACTCAAGTAGAAGTATTGTTACTTGATTGAAATTGTACTCAATTCTAAGTAAGTCATACATAAAATACTTGAGTACAAGTAAAAAGTAGCTCAATTAAAAAGTACTCAAAGTAAAAGTTACTAGTTACCCCCCACCTCACGGTTCCTTTCCATACAGTAAACATCTCATGTATGAACTTAAAAAGGGAAGAGATGAGATCTTGCACAATTAGAACTTAATTTATTTTCCACATAAGGGTCTGTATAAGAAAAAAAGGTTTGTCAAAATGTAAAATTATTCTTTAAATAAAATAACACCAACAAATTAAATTCAAAACAACAATAAATTCTCAAGCTCTAAGTACATTTATGAACTCTAAAACTGATAAAATAACCTCAATTCAATGCTGTTTGGCTATGATGTGACCATCTTTAGAAGCAGTTGCAGGTTATCACGGGCACATCTGTACAGAAGGCAGTTTCCGCAGCTCACTCTGATCCGCTCAAGGTGAAGCAAATGACAAAAATTTGCCTGTTGCGAGACAAGTTTCTTTTTGCTTTTGTTCACAAATGATACAAGTTGCTTTTGAAAAAGAAATAAGGAACATCACTGAAAAATAAGTGGTCATATATCAGAGGTAATTTTAGTGACGAAAAATACATGTGAACGAAAATCATATGAAAACATATAGATATTTTTTTGTTAAATAATAAAAACGAAACAATAATTTTGTCATGTGGGATGAAATTTTATCAGAACTCGTGTGGTCATGTGTTCTTACGCATTGATCACATCAAATCTGTGTGTATTTACAAACTTCAATAACATCCCAGAGAAGTACAGAAAAAAGAAAGTGGTAGGCTTATTAAAAAAAAAACTAGAAGGCCAAAGCTCGCCACTGTGCGCCAATGACACGTGACACCTAAGGGGGTCGAGGGGCATGCCCCCCCCCCAGAAAATTTTGCTAAAATGATGCTATATGGTGGTTTTTGGTGCATTATATTAGTGTAATTGTGGATTTTCTTCTGTCGATTTTCTTTTTTTTTTTTTTCTTCTGTCGATTTTCTAACACTTTTCTTAACATGATGTATTTTCTCACCTAGTTTTTGTTTGCGTGATGCATTTACAAGTTGAAATCTGGTATCTATGATAATGACGACAAAGAATTCAGCTAAAAATTCAGCGAAAAACCAATCCTGAACAAACCTAACACAGTGCTTTAACAACTTTATGCTGTTTATCCTTCTATTACAAACTGGCTGATTTTGACTTCATCCACACTGATGCTGCTGCTGCAGTGGGCGCTCTCTTTCTTTCTCTGACAACATTTCTCCGCGTCATTGTTATGATGATGCAGTGTTTATTATGACAAAATGAGTGATGAGAATTATTCTGTGCCAGCAAGCACGATTTAATGTTAGTTTCATTGTTCCACCTGGTCTAACGTGACGGAGCTAATTTTTGTGGCAGCATGAAGCTTATAAAACCAGGAAAAATCCACAATTTAGCCTCATCATTGTTTAAGCCGCAGGGTTTAAAGCGTGAGAAAAAGGTAGTGGCTTGTTGTCTGGAAATTCCGTTAAGCTTTAGCCAACTGAATGAAACAAAAGGTCCTATAACTAAACAAAACACTCAAATGTCTGACAGGCTGTCAAACTCTGCCAACTATCTGAAGGATGTAAGCACTGTGTGCTGATTAGAGCGAGGTTAGGATGACCCACCCATCTGAATCTTTTCTGGTATGAAGAGACATCATCTTCAGTCCTCATATAACCAGCCTCCACTGAAGATCAGCCAATCCAATATGGACCCGTTTCCTTCCCAGACCAGCGTGCAGTCCGGCTGTTAATTGAGAGACACACCCACATTATGGAACACAACAAAACAACTCCCCCATGGCTCAGCAAAAAATCCCTCTGTGCCCCTCTGACCAATAAGGATGTCATGTGGTTCATTTGTTGTCATTCAACATAAATGATGCATGTTTACTGAGAAATCTCAGCACCAAAAGAAGATATCAAAGATGTAAAGTGAACAGGAGTGTTCATCTTACTTAATAAAAATTATTTGTAGTGTTAGAGCTAAATAAAAGCCCTGGCACCTGAGCGATGGTGACTGGAGAGAGTGTGAGCATCCTGCGGATCAGTTCATGAACCCGTTCACATTGTGGGTTAACTGAACATACTGTACTTCTGCCTCATGAACGTTACTGTGAGCGTGTTCATTCTGGCATTTGTGAACGACAACTCTCTAACCGTTCACCTTCATTCAAGAGAGTGCCACATCCATAGAAACCTTCACACAAAAACCCAGGCTTAAACATGCCGTAAATGGGCAAAGTGTGTTTTATTTTCTGTGATGGATGAGAGGTAGTAACTACAGGGGTGGCCATCTCCTTCTGCCCTGGACTTGCCGGCAGGACACCATCTCTAGCAGTAAACAGGTTTCTGATGGCCTCGACAACACGGCAGCTCACCTCCAACAAAAAGCATGGTGCATGACCTGTTCCGTTTATTAGATCAGATCAAAATATAGAAATAGATAGATTTATATGAATGTTCTATATCTCTGCAAATCAAGACCACCAATGTCAACACTAATGACAATTCCATATGTTTCTGCTGGTAAGTGTTAATTAAATTCAACTTTATTTGTATAGCGCAATGTACAACAAAGTCATCTCAATGCGCTTATCAAAATGTAAAATTAATAATAAAGAAAAAAACCCAACAAGATCCACTTGAACAAGCATTTAGCCATCTAACAAAATCAAATCGGAAAACACCATTAAAGAAATATAAAAAATTATTTAATATAGCCTCCATACTCTCCCAACAAGATATATCTCATGACACAGCAGCACATCCGTTTGTGTTGGAAACACAGAAATACGGTGAAAATGACAACAACTCAGAACAGCCACAGTGAGGCGCTTCCTCAAAGTCAATCCTACCATTCACTGTAAAAAATACCAACAATGTTCTGACCTTACCTTTGCTGAAGGTCTGGTAGCTCAGGTGTTGGTCTCCCATCATTTAAAAGTTGTCGTTTTTTTCTCAAAAAAAAGTTTCTTTATCATCTCTAGTGCTGTCATTCTTCCTGTAATGTTATCCCACCCACTAGCTAGAGAACGTAGCAGCAGCCATGCTTTATCAATTCACTAATGCACTGTGAAGGTACGTATAGCATTTAGCATAGCGCGGTTACGTCCAAAGGTAGAGAGCTGCCTTTTTACGTAAATGGTTTTCATCTTGGGGAACTGACTGCGCATGTGCAAACACATAAAAACACACTATGGAAACAGAGGCAGAGCAGCAATGTGCTTTTGGGAGGGGGTGTGGCCTCCTCCTGCCTTACAGCGGAGTGAGACTGTGCAGCGTCTCTGCTGTACCAGGAAATAGCTATGTTTAGTCATTTGGGCTATGAAACGCACAAAATGCTGACACTTTCAAACTTATAGGTACTGTAGGCTATGGAAAAATAATTAATTTATAATTATATTACAATTAAAACAAATAATCAAAATATCAATTCACCCTTGGGTAGGCACTGCCTACCTTGCCTACCCTGACTGCATGTCACTGCCTGTATGTCATCCAAAAGCTGTTTTAATAAACTCCTGGCAATTTACCAATTGTTGCCATCCATTTAGTTCACAGTAGCTGTCGCTTTCACAACTATCGTACATTCTCAAAAACAGGAGGAATAACTTGCTGATTCAATGGTCGTCAATGGGGAGTTATTTTAACGGACACAGGACTGTAATCCTTAAAGTGCAATTCATTTTCCATGGAATTTTTTTTTTCAAATCTATAGAAACATCAAATTCCATTTCAGTAAGGACTAAAAAGGAAAGCAAAAAAATAATGGAAAAATATGGCACGCAGGTTCTACAAACAAATTACAAGTCCATTTTAAACTGTAGCATACTGTTAAAGTCCAGATGATTGTTATCATGCGGAAATGCCGTATTAATTGTGGAGACCAAATCTTAGGCAGTGCTGCTCATAAAACTCTGATAACTCGGCTATAACGTCATTTCTAGCTCCAACTTCCGAATTTTAGGTTCCTCGAACGCAGTATGCAGCCTGCTGTCTCCATCTGATGATGCGTACGGTAGGTAACGCTGTGGTGGCTGGATTTGCTAGATTAGTATTTTCCCCTCTACATATACATATATACTGTATATACAGTGGTGTGAAAAAGGTGTTTGCCCCCTTCCTGATCTCTTACTTTTTTGCATGTTTTCCACACTTCATCAAACAAATTTAAAGATTAGTCAAAGATAAAACAAGTAAACACAAAATGCAGTTTTTAAATGAAGGGTTTTATGAATGAGGAAGAAAAAAAATCCAAAGCTACATGGCCCTGTGTGAAAGATTAACACTTTTGTAATTATTTTTGCTTTTCATGTGATTTATTTATTTCTTTAGAAAATAATTTCATTATAAATGAAAGTGAAAAATGATCTGCATACAATAACACTGATAGTGACTGACATGCACAAATATGCCATAAAATAGCAGCCCATGAAGAATAGCTCTGAGTCAGTTACTATTGTAGCTTTTATCAATGTGTAAATGCTATTTAACTGGTATTTGTAAGGCACCTGTTTATGCTTTAATTTGGAAATTTTTGTCTATCTATATCTTATTTTAATTCCTAGATATAGGTATTTTAAACTTCTATTATAGTTCTGTTTGCATTGCTATTTTTAAGGTTTTGTGTAATATTTACAGGTGGTGTAGAGCTACTGTAAATAAACCTGTACTTTCCCTTCATCTGTCATCTTCTTTGTGTAATAGCGATCATACTACTTGGAAATTTCTCTCTGAAAAAACAAAGGATGTTCAATGTTTAGGTTTGAATGAGGCTTGTTAATTATAAGTGCAGAAATAGAAACTTAAATTCCAAACATATCAAATCTGTGTTGAACAAAACACTATTGTGACAGGAATGTCCCAGTCTTTACTTCAGTAAATTATATGAGAAGACTTTTCGTCAACCAAATCAACAGGTGCGTCAATCATGAACAACAGCAGTGACACAGAGACAGGTGAGTGACAACAGCACAGACGAATATTAACTAGTGAAAAGTAGAGAGTCATCAGCATAAGTGTGCTTTCACACATAGTCCGGTGTACTCGGTGCAATTCAGGTGGTGAATCTGCAACATTTTTGCATTTTAATTTACACTGGTCTGCTTTTACACATTCTATTTGCCAAGCGCACCAAACTTTCAATCTCCAATACCGTGACGATGTGGCGCTGCCCTGTCACTACTGACAGTCATGCCGTCACGTCCTATATTTGGTTTCTCTTCCTGTTTTCCAAAGAAATTCTAAAACAATCCTGCAGAAAAGTCATTAATGATGATTCAAAATAACCCTCTACCACCTGTCCGTGGCTCAGGTGGTAGAGGGTCGTCTTCTGATCGAGAGGTTGGGGGTTCGATCCCAGTACCTGACTATGTGTCGAAGTGTCCTTGGGCAAGACACTGAACCCTAAGTTGCTCCCAGTGGTCGACTGGCGCCTTGCATGACAGTCCTGTCCCACTGGTGTGTAAATATGTATATGTAAAGCGCTTTGAGACTGCTTCAGTGTGGTGATAAAGCGCTATATAAATCAAGTCCATTTACCATTTTACCCATAATCACACGATGCCGCAACATAAACACAGAGATGACTCCGCTCTGTCTCCACCTGTCAGTGCTCAGAGACGCCATATCACCGATAACTTATCTGTAAGGATGTGTAACATGTGAAGATAAGAGAATGTATACGCAAATAAAACAGAGCAGTCAAATGTGCAGCCATCGCTGATCATGCGAACAGTTTGAGGAAACAGAGTTGAGTGAAACAAATGAATGATGTGGGAGAAATATGGAAGGGAGTGAGAAAACAAGACATTTTTGATTTTTTTTTTTGTGTACTGACAAAGGCGACTGAAAATGGATGGATGGACGGATGGATGTGTGTGTGTTGCTGCTGAAACACTGGGTTGTGAATGTGTGCTTGTGTCATGATGGGAGGCACGCAGCGGCACAGCTGCTGCACTGTCAGTAATGGAGTTACTCCGTTTCAAGTGCGCTTCAATGTAAAGTCCTATGTTTGGTCCTGGTTGCTTTCTCACATGGTTAAAGACCGCACCATGCTTTGCTTGAGCCGAACCGAGACCTACATTTTTCAAAGAACCAGAGTTCGCTTGTTTACTCTGCACCAGAGTTTCAGTGACCTTTCACAGATCGTAAAAAGACTGAAGTATCCGAGGAAGCGAAGCATGGTGCGGAGCAAAGAGGTATGTGTGAAAGCACCCAAAGAAAATGGGTGGAGGGAGAAAAGAAAGACTAAATGAGAGGAAACTGTGAGTTAAGTTGTGCATCACATCAAACATTCTGAAAGTGGAAGTTTGTGAAACAAAGCTGATGTAAAGATCTGCATCTACCTGTGTGGTTTCCTGTAGATCTGAGTCTCAGAAAGAGTATTTGTATTCATTATTATTCTTATTATTATTATATATTTCTGCACCTTATCTTTCATTTGCACATTTTCTTTGTGTAGTCTTGCTTCTTTTTTCTTCGTGTGTGTACAATTATTAGTGTTTTTTTTTTTTTTAATTATTATTACTATTTATTTATTTTTTTACTCTTTGTCGTTGTAATTACCACTCAGGGTTTAATAAACTATTTTCTGATTCTGCTGGTTTCTAGTTAAGATGAAGCTGCTGCTGGTTTGTGCAGCTGTTCTGGTCTTGGCCAGCAATCCCTCAAGTTCCAATGAAGACGCAGAGTTTGATGAATGGAACCTGAAGTTTGGTGAGACACTGAATGGACTGCATTTACTTTCTAAGGGGCACATAGCTAATATTGTAGAGTCCTCACAGAACAGAGAGACATTAATGGAACAGAATATGCTATGTTGAATTTATGGACTAAAATACTGTGTGCTCACAGCGAAATTGTTTTCTCCTTCCTAAACCACCAAACCCCACCTACCCCTTCCCCCAAACCCCACCACCACCACCCTGCCTACATGCTATGTTCTTGAGTTTTTTGTTGTGACTGTTCTGCTTTTGATGTAAATGTTTGTACAGCACTTTGTGAATATTACTTGTGAAAAGCGCTTTATAAATAAAATGTACTTACTATACAGTATATATCAAATGCTAGCTGAAGTAGGGCATGACCCAATGTAGCTTTTGATTTACTTACAACTGCTTAACCACATAACTCACTTTTAAAAAATTTACCTGTATGTCATCCAAGTTATGCTGTTGTCATCATCCAATAGGGTTTACTCAAAAACACATGTTGCAGGTTAAAATTGCTGCTTAAAAGTTTGTTTTCCACTCCACCATAACCACATGGGTTGTTGTCAAATGGTCATGTAACTTGAACTTTAGAAAAGTTTTGCACATTGCGTTGTGGGCTTTGGAGTACTTTACAAGAACACAAAGACTGTGCTGAGGCAGAAACATTACTTTATGATGTTTTTACTTCATTCTTTCCGTGATTTCTTGTGTTTCTTTGCCAGACAAGGAAGACAATGACTCACCTCATGCTGGCAGAATACCAGACTTAAACACAAGTGAAATATCATCAAACTTTATATTGAACAAATTTTAACAAAGTTTTGTAGACTTACTAAGCTGTTTTGCAGAGATTTGTATCTCAGTTTGTTAATGTTGCAAATAGCTATAACTTTAAAAGGGTTTTATTTGGCCTTACTATACTAAATATTGAGATAATTTAAAAAAAGAAAAAAAGAAAAGTCTAAAGGGAATAAAAACAAACAAAAAAACATCAAAACTATCACAAATCAAGACAAGAAGCTCAAATCTGAGTGCAGGTTATTTTTAGCTCAGTCATAACCCTGACAGTCCTGTATTGCCGGTCTTACAGTCAGATGATCTCACGTAATAACTGTGGAAAACACTGACAGCAAATCAAGCACCTGTAAAATGAGTCTTTGGAATAAAAGTTGCAAAATCAAATATCCTTTTGGTGTTCAACAAATCTAAGCCGAAGAACTGTCAGTTTTGAAGGAACAGAAAAATTAAAAAAGTTTAATCAAACAACTCAAGTAACACGTTTATCAAAGTACAAGTGTGAAAATAAGCTTCAAAAGTAATGTAAAACACTTTGACAAATAGATGTCAAATGTTTTTTGTTTCTGCACAAGTTCTTTGCTTGAAAAGGATCAACTAGTTTCCACTGGAAAGAGACGTGAAACTTTTTACTGAATCAATAACACATCTTCAACAAAGCTTCACTATTGATTCTACGGTGGCACTTTTAACATTCAGCTTTCATAACATGTCAGTTACATCTCGGTTTCAAGTCATTCTCAATTTGTATGTTTCAGCCAAAGGTGAAAAAAATGACTTCTTCAGGTATTTGAAGGTAATCAGTTTGTGTAGTGTTCAAAGACTTTCCTCAGCTTTTGCCTTTGACTTGGTCTTGTTGTTTGGGGTTTGTACCGTCTTTTCTGTCCAGTCCATCACTATTAAACCCTGTCTATTCTAGTCAATTTTCAGAAATCTCTCCACTTATATCCAAAATGATGCGAAACGCAGTTTGACTTAACAGATATATTTACAATTTTTGGTATTAAAGCATTTTGGCAATTGATCAAACCACTTTTTTAGTAGAGGGTGTTAGTGGCGTAACGATAAAGGAAGTAGTCTTGAAATCGGAGGGTCACTGGTTCAAATTCAACCTGAGCCATCACTGTGGGATGTTGAGCTAGTCCCTTAAACGGCTCATGTTGTACTTCGCTTTGGATAAAAGCGTCTGCTAGATGAAATTGTAATATTTCGTTGTTAAGTTTTGTTAATCAGAGCAATGTGAGCCTTAAGGAAGTGCAGGTTCAAGTACAAGTTATGGAACTTGTCATGACGATTCTGCATTTAGCTGTGCCAGCATTGACTTCTTGAGTGATATTTTCTTCCTCTAAATGGCTTTAATGTCATCCACGATAAGTCCAATCACTTTACTACTCACTTTAATCATGCAGAGAGCCTCCATGGCATCTCATATGTAAACAGTGCAGCAAGAAAAGCTTGAAATAACAGATTCATACACATCAGAATGAGCTCTAACAAACATCCAACAAAATTAAACAAAATGTTCAAAGTCGTTGAAGTTTTGAAGAACTTACAATGACACTAAACTAACTTCAAGCTTTTAGTTTAGTTTTTAATGAAGCCGGAACTTTTGACAATGTTAACGATGACAGCAGAAAAACAAACTTAAATTCCAAACACACCATCAAATCAGCTATTCAAAAAGCTGGTGTAATTTGTTTCACAACATTTCAACACTTCCCTAAAAATAAAAAGATATAGTCTACTTCTTATTTAAAAAAATTAATTAAAAATCCCTTCTCATAAATCCACTCCCCATTGTCTACTGAAAATCACATGACAGGAATGTCCCAGCCTTTACGGCTGTCAACTATATAAGAAGTGTTTTTCAAAAACCAAACCAACAGGTGCATCAACCCTCTACTACAGCAGTAACACCTGGTGACACAGAGACAGGTGAGTAACAACAGCACAGACAAATATTAACTAACGAAAAGCAGAAAGCCATCAGCATAAAACGTTGGAGGGAGAAATGCATGACAAAATGAGAGGAAACAGTGAAAGTGAAGTTGTGCATCACATTAAACATCGTGAAAGCGAGAGTTTGTGGAAACAAAGCTGATATGAAGATCTGCATCAACCTGTGTGGGTTCCTGTGGATCTCAGAGAGTCTCTGCTTTGTTCTAATAGTTTCCAGTTAAGATGAAGCTGCTACTGGTTTGTGCAGCTGTTCTTGCAGTGGCCAGCTGTGTCTCAATCTCCCTGGAAGACCTGGAGTTTCATGCATGGAAGCTGAAGTTTGGTGAGACAATCACTGGACTGCGTTTACTTTCTAAGTAGCACATACACAAGCGGTCTATTTTTCCCAGTGAAAAAAGCTAATATTATATCTTCATAAAATATAGACACATTGAACTGAATATCTATGCTTAATATTCTTTATCATAAATGTGCAACAACAGTTTTCCTCTCTTTTGAAGTGAGCAAACATTTTTTCTCAAATACATTATTTGCAATGTTTTTTGTCTATCATTTCATAACTGTTGAAAACATGTTTTTATATAAGCTATATCTTAAAATCTTACTTTATAATTCTAATGGCTTTCTTATGCAGACTGTACAAAGAATGAGAATTGTTGTCTATGTGTGTTGCCCCATACTTTTGCACTGCAGTATGTCGTAATGCCAGGACAATTTCTTAACTGGAAAGTGGAAAGATGTTTGTCAGACAATTCTGTGATAATCTGTGTGATCAACAAATACAATAAAACACAATTCAAGGAGGTGAGGCTTTAAATCATGCCTTGCTAGGGCAGAAGATTGGTCTGAGCCGACGACTTACAAACATTTTCTTTAATTTGCTGTGCCTGATGATGTTTGGGGTTTTTTCTCGGATGCAGAAAGATCCTACCGCTCTCCTTTGGAAGAAGCCAAACGCAAAGAAATATGGCTGACCAACCGTAAACTGGTTTTGGTGCATAACATCCTGGCAGATCAGGGTATCAAGTCCTACCGCCTTGGCATGACTTACTTTGCAGATATGGTATGAGGAACACAAACATGTTCCATCTTAATCCTTACATGATAAAACATTCTTTGAAGGTCGATGACGAAGTTTAAGTTCTGGACTTAAAAAGCCCTTTTCTTATGAGATCTTCAATGAAGCCCTTTGTGTTTTTATATTAACAGGAAAATAAAGAATATCAACAGCTGATATCACGGGGCTGCCTGCGCTCCTTTAACACCTCTCAGCCTCGCCGTGTCTCGACTGTCCTGCATAAGACTGACGTACCAGACACTGTTGACTGGAGGGATAAGGGATACGTCACTCCAGTCAAAGACCAGCAGGATTGTGGCTCCTGCTGGGCTTTCAGTGCAGTACGTTCATGTGTGTTGATGGAGAATGTTGTTTTTATCCCTCATATGTGGTTTAAAAGATAATCTCCATCTCTCTGTCAGACTGGTTCTCTGGAGGGGCAGAACTTCAGGAAAACTGGGAAACTGGTTTCTCTGAGTGAGCAGCAGCTGGTTGACTGCTCTGGTAATCTTGGAAATTATGGATGCGGAGGAGGGTGGATCAACAAGGCCTTTAAGTACGTTATAGCGAATGGAGGGATTGACACAGAGAACTCCTATCCTTATGAAGCAGAGGTAAGATGAAACAATGGAAGGGAAGAAAACTATAGGCATGTGTATTTAAATTAACGCAAGGAATCACTTCAAAGGAATCCTCCACTGTTTTTACAAATGTGGCCTAAAACCTTTGAAATGTACTTATCAGAAGATCTATGCCTAACAAAACACATTCTGCACCATATTTGTTTTATTAACTTTTAAAAATGGGACTACTTTACTGTTTAAGAGTCTGTGTTCTACCATGTTAAAATTATGTAATTGATGATGCAAATCGTCCATTTCAGCCCATTGAGTTCTATTGCAGTGAAGCATTCAGGATCATTTAGCAGCTTTTTCAGTCAAAATGACAAATATCGACTTTTTCAACTTTTACTGATTTTTATAGCAACCCAAAGTCATTTCGGTTTAAGTCATTTTGACTTAAAAAGCTGCTAAATGATCCTGAATGCGTCACTCTTATTGAACTCAATGGGCTGAAATGGACAATTTGCATCATCAATGATGTAATTTCAACATGGCAGCGCACAAGCTCGAAAACAGTAAAATAGTTTACTACTATTTATATCAAAGACGAAAGAGCTGGAGTTGCATATTTGCTCATTCTGACAGACTTTAAGCACTGAGTTTCAGGCAAAATATGTGCAATGCTGCCATCTAGTGCACAATGAATGGAGTAGCTGCTACACAACTTTTTATTACACTAATAAAATGTAATAAAGGGTTATTATTTTATCAAATTTTAAATAAATCAACTGTTAGTAAGATTTACCTCCATCATAAGTAAACAATGTTTATTCTATTTTCTAAAAATCATAATTATAATCAATCAAAGATCACGAGGAAATAATTATTTCACAGAACTGTGACTTCTCCATTTCTTCTCGAGGATGGAAGCTGCAGGTACAACCCTAATACTGTTGGTACCACATGCACAGATTATGTTGATGTTAAACAGTCTGATGAGTCGGCCCTGAAAGCAGCTGTTGGCACTGTTGGACCAGTATCTGTGGTCATCGATGCCTCTCACAGCTCCTTCCAGCTTTACGAGTCAGGTGCAGAGTCTTACACACGAATTAATTTTTTTGCTTTACAACTCAAGTTCACTGATATATTTGTGCTCTAGGTGTGTACAATGAGCCCGAATGCAGCAGCATCTTCCTTGGCCACGCTGTATTGGCTGTAGGTTATGGGTCGTACAATGGAGCAGATTATTGGCTGGTTAAAAACAGGTAAAATATCAGACATTAGGACCTTTTCCTATCACCTATGGTGCCCTTATCTGCATGCTTAATTTGTAAAGTTCTAAATGGGCTTGATTCTCCAGCTTTAACGAATTTTATATGTTAAAAAAAAAAAACTAACACTGGAATAAGGACCAGAGACTTAACTAGAGGAGACAGTGTCGTATAAATAAAGGCACCGGACTATATTTAGCCAAATAGTGGTGTCTATCAAAGGCACAAAATTATGGAATACACTTCCAGAAAACATCAGAAACTGTGGTAATTACCCAAATATCAAAGCAATTCTCAAAAATTGGTTGAAAAAGAAGCAGTCATGCACCCATAGATAATATTTTACTTTTTTCTTGAGCTCTTTTTACTCCTGACTGTTGTTTTTTTTTTTAGTAAATATTATATGTGGAAATATGTTTTCTATTATATTTGTCTCATTGTGCCATGTTGTTTAACTGTATGTTAAGTGTTATTGTTCCACTGTATGTTATATAACATTTACCTGCCTTAGGACAACGGATGAAATTTAGCTATTGCGCTAATTCCGGCATATTTATGTTGACGTTGTTTGCTGACACATTGATTAATATGTAATGTCATTATTAAATAAATAAATTAAATGAAATAAATGCTAACGGCTCAAATGCATATTACATGTGTTATTTTTCATTCAGTTGGTGAAGTAGAAAGAGGGCAGTATCACTCAGCAAAAAACACTGAAAAATAATTCCTACAAACCTCACGGTCAAAACAATTTGTTGATGCAAGATGAAATATAAAACTCACGTATGACTTTGGAGATCAAATACACTGAAAATGTAACTACTCTGTTTGTGTACGACAGGAACTTTGAGGGCCAGTCGTTTCAATCAGTTGAATGTCATTGTGGTTTGTTCTTTCTATAGCTGGGGCACGGGATGGGGCGACGCAGGATACATCAAGATGAGCAGGAACAAGAACAACCAGTGTGGGATTGCTACGGAAGCCAGTTACCCACTGGTATAAGCTGGTGAGCCAACAGTGTTTCATTTGTTATGTTATCTCTTCTATAATCAACAGGATACGTGTCTTTTATTGTTACTTTTTAAATGGTACCTATAGTGAAAAAATCACAATGCTAATGTAAAATATAAACAGAACTTGTGAACATCACACAAGAAATATTAGAGCCAAAATATTTTATTCTTAATGAAAAGTGCACAAAAAAAGGATATTGCACATTTTGAAAAATAAAAATAAAATTACACAATTAAGTGCAGATCAAATCAAAAATAAATAAAGCTTACTTAAAAAAAAAAAAAAAACTTTACAAAAAGTGCAAATGATCAAACGTTATTACCTGAACTGACACAACAGTTTATTTAAATCAAAATGTCATAACATCTCTAAATCTATATATATATATATATATATATATATATATATATATATAGTAGGCTTTACACCAATCTTATTGGCTATTATTTAGCATTTTAAAATGCCTTCATAGTCATGATGAAACTTTCTGTAGATGCTCCCACTGAATTGTTTTATCCTTCTTTATTTAGTTCCACACCACTGACATGTTTGCTCTACTTGACACAGCTTTATAGTATTTCACTCGCATTTGTGTGAACAGCGAAAATGGTGCTCGGTTGGAGAACTGTGGCTCAGCCCAGTCTGCTTCCCAAATCTAAAACTGCTACAGAAATTTAAGTAAAGAGCAAAATATAGGATATAAGTCCATTATAATACTTTATAAAGTACAATAAAGTAGGGGTATGTACAATTCACAATTTGCATGTCACGATATATCCCGATAATGAACAATACATCGCAATATCAATAATTACAAATTTCCTTTTAACAAGTGCAAAATGTTATGGAAAAACTATTTTTTTTTTTTTTTTTTTTCATTTGTGACAAGTAAATATACAATAAAAGTTTCATTTTTTGAATGGAATTACTGAAATAAATCAACTTTTTCATGATATTCCAGCACCTGTAGTGTTTTAAGAGTGCACATATTTTGTTTCTTGGTAATACATTAAACACGTTTAAGTTTTCTCTCCAGGTATATCATTTAAATACACAATAATCAAAGAGAACTAGTAACTCTCCTCATGATTACTTTGGAACTATGTGCTGACTTCATTATGTTTTCTTTACAGCTCCTGGAGTTTGCCGAAACGACAAGAAACAGTGAAATGTGATGATCTATAATTCTCTTCAAAAATCTCAGCGGTGCAGTGATTTGTGTAAAATGTGGGTTTTCTTAGAGGTTGAATGAGCTATATATGTGTTTACCATTTTAAAAGTGTGACTTTAACTTTTGATAAAGAAACTGTAAAGAATTAAAAATAAACAGCGTTATACTGTGAAATCAATATACACAAGTGTCACTTAAAGATATTTCTATTTTACTGATTCCTCATCCTGCCATTAAACTTCTCTTCATCATTCTTCCCCTGCTTGCTGTTATGTAGTTCTGTTAAATTAGGGATTCAAAAAGTTACCTACCCTACCTTTTGCTCCAAATTGGGAAACGCATCATGCAGCAAATAAACAACTGTCAGGATAAAAATTAATTACATGAAGGCCACATTTTCAAATCAAGGGATGCAAATTCTGATGCAAAGCAGAATACACAGCGACATGTTGTCTATTGTGTCTACTTGGTGTTCTTTTAATCTCAACTGTCAAAAATAAATGTATTAAGCAATCTGAAAAACTCTGAATAATACAAAAAGGCAAAATACACCAAATTCTTCAACCAAAAAAAAAAAAAATACTTCACCACTCAAGTTTTGGTTTGTGAAAAACAATTACAATATATATGAAAAATTCTGATGTTAACTCATTCAGTGCCAGCCATTTTCAAATTTTCTACCCCCTCAGTGCCAGCCATTTTTGTGCATTTTGACTGATTTTAAAGACCCACAGAATATTTTCTACTATGACTATCTGAAATTTGACACCTCTACCGTCTGACACCTCTACCGTCATGAAAAAAAACCCATTTGTTTCTGGCTCGTTCCGTTCTTTTGTAATCAGCCATTGAATAGAGCAAGTTTTACACAAATCTTCAGTTTCAGAGCAAAAAGCTGAGAAAACAGCCTTTTTGTAAAAAAACCCTGTCAGTGACTTTAAAGCTATTTTTTTTTTTTTTGCTTTAGTGACAACTCTAACATCTGAACATTGTTTCCTTATATAAAACATAAAAAAAACACAGACCGGGCTTTTGATGGCAAAATTATTATTTTGCTGTATATGTCAGAGTTGAATGGATTTCTTACTGTATTTTGGCGTTCCTCCAACGTTCCCTCCCGTCAGTCTGCACACAGACGTAACTTCCTCTTCCTCCCGACACGCAGCAATGACCCGTTTAGCCCAGTTAGTTGATGGTTTTATCTCACGATCACAAAATTATCAATAATCCACTCAGGTCCACATATGTTCTGTGTTAGTATGTGATGCTGTGAGCAGCTGGATACGTCACAATATCACTCTGTAGCGCCATATTCTCACATGTTCCTGCTTCTCCCACCCAGCTACTAGTAGCATCAGTGGCTAATCTCTCATCTAAAGGTGCACCGCTGCCATCGTCAGGCCACCGTTGGTCACTACAACACCCCACAGTTTAGATATTGATGAGGGACCTCCGCCAGGGTGTTTTCTAGTAATCCCCGTGAAAAAAACGCAAATGACGAGTTTCTTGTCAATGGTGCTGAGCGTTCGGATTTGAAATGATGAGATATCTCGTCGGGGGCACTGAGTGAGTTAAGGGAAAAGTACCTACATTTGTACTGTTTTTTGCTTTGTTTGATATGCATGGATACAATTAGGAGGCAGTAGAGAAAAACCTCAGCATTTCATCGTAGGGTGAAATAACTGGCAAACACTAAAAGGATTTACCTGATAGGCGTCTGTGCTGCAGTTCTTTCTCCTTCTTCCTTTGCTCGCATAATAGTCCGTCGCAGAGTAATATGTAGAAATTCCAGGAAAAACCCATCAGATCTATACGATTCACGTAAATTCACTATTCTGAGTTCTAAACAACAAATTGCTTGTGAAATAAAAATTAATTTGACGCTACCAGGTTTCATCTGTAATGACAAACCGGTACCTAATATATTTGCATACAAACAAAAATGCATACATGGAAGAATAAATATTAAAAAGATCAAACACAATGAAATACAGTTTATCTTTGTATTAAACAAAAAGTCAGTCCAAAAATATTTCTACCGTACAATAATGAAAAGTGTAAAAAAAACTATCTTACATACCTTTGCAGGTGTGTAAGACCTCCCTCCTGTGGCATCAAGGCACCTCCATCAGCTCTTCAGCATCCCAATGGCCCGCTCAACTACAGCATGCGTCTGGCTGTGGCACACATTTTAGTTGCACTCCTCCTCGCTCTGTGGGCTAGCGAAAGGGGTGAGCCGCCACCGTTTAAGTGGATATCCACTGTCACCTGCAAGTTACAGACAGAGTTAGGTTCTGCAGTAGAGTGTATTAATTTACTTTATTTAATCCAGGGGTACATATTTATTACCCAGAAGCCAGCCATCCTGCACAGCTCCAGCGTCAAGTCTGCTCCCTACACTACTATGTCTTAGAATAAAGGAATCATGGGTAGACCCAGGCCAATGAGCCACTACATTTGTGAGCATCATATTTGCATCACATATAATCTGCACATTCAGAGAATGAAAATGCCTTCACCCACCGTGTAAAGAAAGTTAATGTACTGTTGTGACAAACCAACGATTCCTCCTAACACGTCCGGCATAATAAGACTGAAGGTAGGTTGCGACGTCCCCGACCTGTCAGCAAGTTCCCTCTGGAAGGTCCCGGTTGCAAGGAAACAATGAAAAGTGAAGCCTGAGCTAGCCCGGCCCAACAGCTGAGCGGGAAAATTAAGCCCGAACCTTGCCCAAACTCTGACCAAAAATCTAAAATCTAAAACACACACAAAACCCCTTAAATTTATTGGCTGAAAACAGCCCAATCTGGCAACAATAACTTCTTGCCTCGTTTCTGCTGCCTGCCGATTCAAACGGATGCAGTATTTGTTTCGTTCTTCACCAGCCAAAATGGCTAGTAACTAGGCATGTAACAATTCACTCAACTCCCGATACTATTCGATTCACGCTACTGGGTTCACGATACGATTCTCTCGATTTATTTCACAAAATGGAACTATAGAAAAATGATGACTGAAAAATATTTTTTTATTTTTTTGGGGAAAAAAACTATAAAAAAAAAAAAACTATACTGTTTTCCTTTTATTTTTCATTGTCAAAAGAATACCTTGATAAACTATTCAAAACAAAGCAATTGGAAACATTTTCTCCCAAATAATTGGTCCCTGGATCCAAAAAGTTTAAGAACCCCTGTTCTTCAGGTAATTTGAGTTTGACATGACGTTGCTTAAGTTGTGGAACTTTCAAGAAGAAGCTTTTTTCCAGCTTTGAGTGACTTTTTTTTCTAAGATGGTATAGAAAAGCAACTATTGCTGTAATAACAGTACAGTATACTGTGTTATAAATCATTATCATTTAAAAGGTTATAGTTCCATTACAAGCTATTGTTATGAAAACTGAACCTTTTTGTTTTGGTCCTGTCCTGATCTCTATACAAAAAGTCTTTGCTTTCATCGTCACAATGTAAAAAGACATTTAAAACAACTGGACTGTTGTGCTGGCTGGGAAAGAGGTCACATCACTAAACATGAGATCAGCACATTCATCACATTCCCCTGTACTGCCATGCTGCAGTTAGCTAATTGGACTTCTGTTTTTTCTACTTCCATGGAAGGACTTGTGATGAAAATCATTTGTCACTTGACCTTTTATTGTACAGACGTTACGCAGAGGGCAGCTACTGTCAAAGTTTGATGACTAAAGGCTATGAAACATGAGGTACAGTGGGCAAAAAACTATTTAGTCAGCCACCAATTGTGCAAGTACTCCCACTTAAAAAGATGAGAGGCCTATATTCTTCAAAGGCATACCTCATCTATGAAAGTCAAAATGAGAAAAAAAAACAGAAAATCACATTATAGGATTTTTAATGAATTAATTGGTAAATCCCTTGGTAAAATAGGTATTTGGTCACCTACAGTTGTGTCCAAAATTATTCAACAGGTATCTTAGCCCATTCCTCAGAGGCAAAGGTTTCCAGTTCATTGACATTCTTGATTGAGAGCATATGGATGATCCAGAAGAGGATTGGACAAATGTCATATGGTCAGATGAAACCAATATAGAACTTTTTGGTAAAAACTCAACTCGTCGAATTTGGAGGAGAAAGAATGCTGAGTTGCATCCAAAGAACACCAAACCTACTGTAAAGCATGGGGGTGCTAACATCATGCTTTGGGGCTGTTTCTCTGCAAAGGGACCAGGACGACTGGTCTGTGTAAAAAAAAGAATAAATGGGGTCATGTATCGTGAGATCTTGAGTGAAAACCCCCTTCCATCAGCAAGGGCATTGAAGATGAAAAGTGGCTGGATCTTTCAACACGACAATGATCCCAAACACACCATCCGGGCAAAAAAAGAGTGGCTTCGTAAGAAGCATTTCAAGGTGCTGGGGTGTCCTAGTCAGTCTCAAGATCTCAACCCCATAGAAAATCTTTGAAGGGATTTGAAAGTCTGTGTTGCCCAGCGACAGCTCCAAAACAAAATCGAACTCGCCCATTTTGAGCTGACTTTTGACAAAATATGGAATAACAAGGGAGGGAGGAAACAGAACTTTTTCAACTTTGGCCCTCTGAATGAGGCTAAAGGGATGTATATCACTGTACCTCCCCTTTAAAAGTATTAAATAGCCACAAAGTGAGGAAAAAAAGATGCATAAAAAATCGTGAAAATCGAGGTCCCTTAGATGGCACACCCCTAATGACTTTATACCTAATAATAAATGTATTCAACAGAAAAAAATGGTTTTAGGGTGTTCTCAGACTTTAAACAGGGAAGAAAGCTTAAAGGCTGCAATGTTTTAATGTTTCAACCTAGAAACGAACAAAGCTTAATACAAATATATATAGATATTGACTTCGGTGAAGGTCACATTATTCTCTGCTCCCACTCTCCTCCCTATCTTACTTGCTGCTTGTTTTGTTTTCAGTCTTGTGGATCTAATGAGAAACTTACTCTGCATTTTATCCAAAAACCAAAATTATGGCTTATCATCTTTGGCCTCCCCCTCACGCCAGCTGCTCAAGGCTGTCAGTCTTCTATTTCACTAAAGATGTTGTGCAGACTGACGCTCCATCCCCCTCCTCTTCCCCCATCGCCAGCTGGACTTTTGCCTTCTGAACCAGATCTACCAAGGTTGTCACACGACATCTGACTGTATCAGAGGGAAAGCGAAGGGTTTATTTTTCAACGCCTCCTTTGGCCCTCCGTCCCTCCTTGCCTGCAAGCTACAAGGGAGCATGTGAAGCGCCTACAGAGGCTGCACGCACGCGCCCCCTCAAGAGCTAAAAAGCTAAAAAAAAAAAAAAAAAAAAAAAAAAAAACATCAAAACTATCATAAATCAAGACAAGAAGCTTAAATCTGAGTGCAGGTTATTTTTAGCTCAGTCATAACTCGGGCTGCGCGATTTTGACAAAAAACCTTATTTCGATTTTTCGATTTGATTTTTTAAATTATTTTATACATTTGAATGCATATGCGTTTTATTTTATTTTTTTCCAAAACCTGTTTTCCAAATCAATTTTTTAAAATTCTGTTTTTTTAGAAATTAATTAATTTTTTCAGAAAATATTAGTTTTTAACTCCTGTGAGGTAACAAAACTTTAAATTAACAAAAATGTATGTCAGAAATAAAAATGTAATTTAAAAAAATTAGTAAGATACATTTAAAAGGTAGACATAAGTTGTACTGACATGGATTATTATGAATGCTTTTTTTTTTTATTAAAGATGTAACAGAGCAGCCTTGTCACTCAATTTACCCTCAGGGATCAATGGTTTACTGAATCTGATCAGGTTTATTGATTAAGTTTTGATCTCCTTAATTTAAGTTAACCTAATTTATATTATCCTGATGACATAATTCCAGACTGTAATGATTAAACAAAAATAAATGTGCAAGACATATCACGTGTAACAAGTGTTTTTTCACCACTAGGGGCTAGAATATTTTACAGTATCAGAAGTTTTCATTAACCTACGATGTTTCAGACTCTACAATCCCTAGTATCGGTGTTCTCGTCCACAACACAACTTTATCCACAAATCTTCTGTAGCTCTGATAAGATGTTTAAACGCTCTGAGCAGGTGAAGTTGATTAAAGCTGACTCATGCTTTCACAGAGCACAGCAGCGCTACATGAGAAATGAAAAGAGTTTCACAAAAACGTTAAAGATAAGAGGGCACTGGTGGCTCTGATTTAGGAGTCAGGGATGATTTGCATAATTTTTGGCCAGGTGAGACGATGTCTAGGTGGTGTTTGAAGCGGCCACCGGCCAAGATGAGAGTAGGAAGGACATTTCCACATTTAAAAAAAAAAATGTCCTTTTCCTCACTGTGACGGAGTTTAAACCCAATTCTGTCCATTTCAGCGTTCAACAGTAGATTCCGTTTTCATTGTTCGATTCCGTGATTCCGTTAACGTAGATTTTATAGGGCCCTAGTGCAGTTGGTAGCACACTCAGATTCGCTGCAGCAATGAAAAAAAAGAGAGAGACTCGCTGTAGCGCATACAAGCATGTGTCCTGTAAACTTCTCTGACTGGCCAGCAGCCCAGGAAGGCGGTTCTCGCAATTCTGATTGGTTAACATACTGTATATACCACTCAAATGAGGGAGACGGAATAAAAAACCTCCAGCATCTGAGGTTACGTTACAGCAGTAATGAAAACCTTAGCACCAATTAGATCAATAAAATTAGTCTTTGGACTTAAAGTTGCATGATCAAATATCCTTTTGGCCATTTTTCAACTTTAATTTTGTACACTGCTATGCATTTATAAGAAAATCTTAAATTCGAATTTACTCATTTCTTAGAGGTGTTCAACAAATCTAAGCAGAAGAACTGACAGTTTTAAAGCAGTTTTGAAGGAACAGAACAGAAAAATTAAACAAGTTCATCAAAGTATAATTGTGAAAATAAGCTTTAAAGGTGATGTAAAACACTTTGATAAATGGATGATGTCAAAAGTATTTTTTGTATTTCTGCACAAGTTCTTCACTTGAAAAGGATCAACTAGATTCCACTGGAAAGAGACCCAAACTTTGATGATTTTAACTTTTTATTTTCAAACTTTTTACTGAATCAATAACACATCGTCAACAAAGTTTCACTATTGATTCTACGGTTTGCGTGTACTTCTCTAGTAAGATTTTCTTCCTCTAAATGGCTTTAATGTCATCCACGATAAGGCCAATCACTTTCCTACTCACTCGAATCATGCAGAGAGCTTCCATGGCATCTCATATGTAAACAGTGCAGCTACAAAAGCTTCAAATAACAGATTCATACAGGACAGTATGAGCTCCAACACACATCCAACGAATTAATTGAAGTTGTTGAAATTTTGAAGAAATTACTATGACACTCACTTCAAGCTTTTAGTTTAGTTTTGAATGAAGCCGGAACTTTCAAAAATGTTAACTATGACAGCAGAAAGAAACTTAAATTCCAAACACACATCAAATCAGCTATTCAAAAAGCTGGTGGAACTTGTTTCACAACATTTCAACACTTCCCTAAAAATAAAATGATATAGGTCTACTTCTTGTAATAAAGAAAAAAAAAAAATCACTTCTCAAGAATAAACTTCCCAATTTCTACCGAAAATCACATGACTGGAATGTCCCAGCCTTTAATGCTGTCAACTATATAAGAAGTGTATTCGACAACCAAACCAACAGGTGCATCAACCCTCTACTACAGCAGTAACACACCTGGTGACACAGAGACAGGTGAGTAACAACAGCACAGACGAATATTAACTAATGAAAAGCAGAAAGCCATCAGCATAAGAAAACGTTGGAGGGAGAAATGCAAGACAAAATGAGAGGAACCAGTAAAAGTGAAGTTGTGCATCACATCAAACATCGTGAAAGCGAGAGTTTGTGGAAACAAAGCTGATGTGAAAGTCTACATCAACCTGTGTGGGTTCCTTTGGATCTCAGAGAGTCTCTGCTTTGTTCTGATAGTTTCCAGTTAAGATGAAGCTGCTACTGGTTTGTACAGCTGTTCTGGTCGTGGCCAGCTGTGTCTCAATCTCCCTGGAAGACCTGGAGTTTCATGCATGGAAGCTGAAGTTTGGTGAGACAATCGCTGGACTGTGTTTACTTTCTAAGTAGCACATACACAGGCGGTCTATTTTTCCCAGTGAAATTAGCTAATATTATTGGGTCTTCATAAAACAGACACATTGATTTAACTGAATATCTATGCTTAATAAACTTTATCATAAACGTGCAACAAGTTTTCTCTTTTGAAGTGAGCAAACATTTTTTTTCCTCAAATACATTATTTGCAATATTTTTGCATCTTTCATTTCATAACTGTTGAAAATATGTTTATATATTCACTGTATCTTAAAATCTTACTTTATAATTCTAATGGCTTTCTTATGCAGACTGTACAAAGAATGACAATTGTTGTCTGTGTGTGTTGCCCCATACTTTTGCACTGTAGTATGTCGTAATGCTCGGGACAATTTCTTAACTGGAAAGTGGAAAGATGTTTGTCAGTTTGTATTGTGCCCGACATTCTGTGATAATCAAATACAATAAAACACAATACAAGGAGGTGAGGCTTTAAATCATGCCTTGCTAGGGCAGAGGACTGGTTTGAGCCGACGACTTACAAGCATTTTCTTTAATTTGCTGTGCCTGATGATCATTGGGGTTTTCTCTCGGTTGCAGAAAGATCCTACCGCTCTCCTTTGGAAGAAGCCAAACGCAAAGAAATATGGCTGACCAACCGTAAACTGGTTTTGGTGCATAACATCCTGGCAGATCAGGGTATCAAGTCCTACCGCCTTGGCATGACTTACTTTGCAGATATGGTAAGAGGAACACAAACATGTTTCATAGTTCATTGAGTTCTATAGGAGTAAATCATTCAGGATCATTTAGCAGCTTTTTCAGTCATAATGACAAATTTTGGTAAACAAAAGAGGTTTACGATGACTTTTTCAACTATTACTGATTTTTATAGCAACCCAAAGCAGCACAAGTTGTCATTTTGACTGAAAAAGCTGCTAAATGATCCTGAATGCTTCACTCTTATGGAACCCAATAAGCTGAAATGCATGATTTGCGTCACCTTAATCCTTACTTGATAAAACATTCCTTGAAGGTCTAAGGCTAAGTTTAAGTTCTTTACGTAAAAAGGACTTTTTCTATGAGATCTCTTTAGGTGCAAAGACAGTGAAGTCCTTTGTCTTCTTATATTAACAGGAAAATAAGGAGTATCAACAGCTGATATCACGGGGCTGCCTGCGCTCCTTTAACACCTCTCAGCCTCGCCGTGTCTCGACTGTCCTGCATAAGACTGACGTACCCGACACTGTTGACTGGAGGGATAAGGGATACGTCACTCCAGTCAAAAACCAGCAGCAGTGTGGCTCCTGCTGGGCTTTCAGTGCAGTACGTTCATGTGTGTTGATGGAGAATGTTGTTTTTATCCCTCATATGTGGTTTAATCTCTATCTCTCTGTCAGACTGGTGCTCTGGAGGGGCAGAACTTCAGGAAAACTGGGAAACTGGTTTCTCTGAGTGAGCAGCAGCTGGTTGACTGTTCTGATGATTTTGGAAACATGGGCTGCAATGGAGGTCTGATGGACCAGGCCTTTAAGTATGTCAAAGTGAATGGAGGGATTGACACGGAGCACTCCTATCCTTATGAAGCAGAGGTAAAATGAAACAATGGAAGGGAAGAAAACTATAGGCATGTGTATTTAAATTAATGTAAGGAATCACTTCAAAGGGATCCTCCACTATTTTTACAAATGTGGCCTAAAACCTTTCAAATGTCCTTATTAGAAGATCTATGCCTAACAAAACACATTATTTTGCACCATATCCGTTTTAACTTTTAAAAAATGAGACTACTTTACCGTTTAAGAGCCTGTGTGCCACTATGTTGAAATCACGTCATTGAGGCGGCGAATCGTCCATTTCAGCCCATTGAGTTCTATAGCAGTGAAGCATTCAGGATCATTTAGCAGCTTTAAGACTCACATTATACTACTATTTATGTCAAAGGGGAAAGAGCTGGAGTTGCTTTTTTGCTCATTCTGACAGACTTTAAGCAGTTAGTTGAGTTTCAGGCAAAAAATGTGCAATGCTGCCATCTAGTGCACAATGAATGGAGTAGCTGCTACACAAAAGGGCCAACTTTTTATTACAATAAATAAAATTCAATCAAGGGTTATTATTTTACCAAATTTTAAATAAATCAAATGTTGGTAAGATTTACCTCCATCATAAGTAAATAATGTTTTTCTGTTTTCTAAAAATCATAATCATACAGAGATCATGAGGAAGTAATTATTTCACAGAACTGTGACTTCTCCATTTCTTCTCTAGGATGGAAGATGCAGGTACAACCCTTATACTGTTGGTGCCACATGCAGAGGTTATGTTGATGTTAAACAGTCTGATGAGTCGGCCCTGAAAGCAGCTGTTGGCACTGTTGGACCAGTATCTGTGGCCATCGATGCCTCTCACAGCTCCTTCCAGCTTTACGAGTCAGGTGCAGAGTCTTACACACTGATTTATTTTTTTGCTTTGCAACTCAAGTTCACTGATATATTTGTGCTCTAGGTGTGTATGATGAGCCCGAATGCAGCAGCACCAGCCTCGACCACGGTGTACTGGCTGTAGGTTATGGGTCATACAATGGAGCAGATTATTGGCTGGTTAAAAACAGGTGAAATATAATTTTACAACATTAGGACCTTTTCCTATCACCTATGGTACTTTCATCTGCATGCTTAATTTGTAAAGTTCTAAATGGGCTTGGTTCTCCAGCTTTAATGAACTTTATATGTAAAACAAAAAAAAAAAAAACTAACACTAGAATAAGGACCAGAGACTTAACTAGAGTCCGGTATAAATAAAGGCACCGGACTAAATTTAGCCAAATAGTGGTGTCTATCAAATGCACAATATTCTGGTATTCACTTCCATAAAACATCAGCAACTGTGGCAATCACCCAACCTCCAAAGCAATTCTCAAAAACTGGTTGAAAACAAAGCAGTCATGCACCCATAGATAATACTTTACTTTTTTCTTGGGCTCTTATAACATATATATATATATACACACAGTATATAGTCTACGTGGTATCACGTTTTCTATTATATTTGTCTCATTGTGCCATGTTGTTTCACTGTATGTTAAATGTTATTGTTCCACTGTATGTTATATAACATTTACCTGCCTTAGGACAATGGATGAAATTTAGCTATTGTGCTAACTCCGGCATATTTATGTTGACGCTGTTTGCTGACACATTGATTAATATGTAATGCCATAATTTAAATGAATAAATAAAATAAAATAAATGGTAACGCCTCAAATGCATATTACATCTGTTATTTTTCATTCAGTTGGTGATTTAAAAAGAGGGCAGTATTACTGAAAACAATGAAAAATAATTCCTACAAATCTCACGGTCCAAAACTATTTGTTGATGGCAAGATGAAATATAGAAGTCACTCATGGCCTTGGAGATCAAATACACTGAAAATGTAACTACTCTGTTTGTGTACGACAGGAACTTTGAGGGCCAGTCGTTTCAATCAGTTGAATGTCATTGTGGTTTGTTCTTTCTATAGCTGGGGCACGGGATGGGGCGACGCAGGATACATCAAGATGAGCAGGAACAAGAACAACCAGTGTGGGATTGCTAGGGAAGCCAGTTACCCACTGGTATAAGCTGGTGAGCCAACAGTGTTTCATTCGATATTAGAGCCTAAATATTTTATTCTTAATGAAAAGTGCACAAAAAAGTTATATTTCACATTTTGAAAAAGAAAAAAACAAAATAAAATCACACAATTAAGTGCAGATCAAATAAAAAATAAAGCTTACTTAAAAAAAAAAAAGAGACTTTACAAATAGTGCAAATGTTAAGATGTTATTACCTGAACTGACACAAAAGTGCATTTAAATGTCATAACATCTCTAAATCCATATATTTTATCTCTATAGTAGGCTTTACAACGATCTGATCGGCTATATCGGATAGACCGATATTTAGCATTTTAATATGACTTCATAATCTTGACGAAACTTTCTGTTGGTGCTCCCACTGAATTGTTTTATCCTTATTAATTTAGCTCCACACCACTGACATGTTTGCTCTACGTGACACGACGGCTTTATAGTATTTCACTCGCATTTGTGTGAACGGCAAAAACGACGCTCGGTTGGAGAGCAGTGGCTCAACCCAGTCTGCTTCGCAAGTGTAAAACTGCTACAGAAACTTAGGAGCAAAATCTAGGATATAAGTAGATTATAATTCTTTATAAAGTACTATAAAGTGGGGTGTGTACAATTCACGATTTGCATGTCACGTTATATCCTGATACTGAACAACATGATATACATCGCAAGTTCAAATTGGTATGAAAAACCATTTATTTTCATTTTTTTAAACTTGCGAGAACAAGTAACTAGTAACCAACTGTAATTCAAGTACCAACATCAAAAACAAGTTATTTATGTCTATCAAACTTTAGCTTCTACAACAGATTCTGATTCTGTTAAGTTCCTAAATTATTTTTTTAAAACCTAACCACATACATCTATAAAAGTGTCCAGTATATTTTATGAAAATAAAGTATAGTCAACTTCCAGTTAAAATGCATTGAGGAGTGAGGTAGTTTAACAAGGTCTGATGGTGCGTTCACTGGCACCTCGTGACCGGGCGTTTACGGGCTTTGCTAATGTTGGCACCATTAAATAGTTTTTTCATTAAAAAACCATAATTTTAATTATTTATTTTGACATTATTTGGATCGATGCGATAATCGCGTGGTGAAATATTGCCAAATTAATTTTTTATTACACCCATACTAAGGTATATAGTGTTTTTAGAGCACTTTGTGCACATATTTTGTTTCTTGATAATACATTAAACACATGTTTAATTTTTCTCTACAGGTATATCATTTAAAGACAGAATCTAATCAAAAAGAACTAGTAACTCTCCTCATGATTACTTTGGAACTATGTGCTGACTTCATTATGTTTTCTTTACAGCTCCTGGAGTTTGCCGAAACAACAAGAAACTGTGAAATGTGATGATCTATAATTCTCTTCAAAAACCTCAGCGATGCAGTGATTTGTGTAAAATGTGGGTTTTCTTAGAGGTTGAATGAGCTATATATGTGTTTACCATTTTAAAAGCGTGATTTTAACTTTTGATAAATTAACACTGATTGTAAAGAATTAAAAATAAACAGCGTTATACTGTGAAATCAATATACACAAGTGTCACTTAAAGATATTTCTATTCTACTGATGCCTCATCCTGCCATTAAACTTCTCTTCATCATTCTTCCCCTGCTTGCTGTTATGTAGTTCTGTTAAATTATGGATTCAAAAAGTTCTTACCTTTTGCTCCAAATTGGGAAACGCATCAGGCAGCAAATAAACAACTGTCAGGATAAAAATGAATTACATGAAGGCCACATTTTCAAATCAAGGGATGCAAGTTATGATGCAAAGCAGAATACACAGCGACATGTTAATCATCACTAAATCGATTGAATGTAAATTTAATAAAAAGTGTCAATGAAAAGTCTATTGTGTTTATTTAGAGTTCTTTTAATCTCAACTGTCAAAAATAGATATATTAAGCAATCTGGAACACCCTGAATAATACAATAAGGCAAAATACACCAATTTCTTCAAGCACAAAAACATGTACTTCACCACTCAAGTTTTGGTTTGTGAAAAACAATTACAATATAGATGAAAAATTCTGATGTTAAGGGAAAAGTACCTACATTTGTACTGTTTTTCGCTTTGTTTGATATGCATGGATATAATTAGGAGGCAGTAGAGATAAACCTTAGCATTTCATCGTAGGGTGAAATAACTGGCAAACACTAAAAGGACTTACCTGATAGGCGTCTGTGCTGCAGTTTTTTCTCCTTCTTCCTTTGCTTGCATAATAGTCCGTCGCGGAGTAATATGTAGAAATTACAGGAAAACCCCATCGGATCTATGCGATTCACGTAAATTCACTATTTTGAGTTCTAATTAAACGAATTTTGCCAAAAAGCAACTGAATTACATGTATGCTTTTGAAATAAATATTAATTTTAGGCTACCAGGTTTCATCTGTAATGACAAACCGGTACCTAATGTTATATTTGTATACAACCGAAAATGCATTTATGGCAATAAAAAATAAATATTAATATTATAAAATACAATGAAATACAGTTTAACTTTGTATTAAACAAAAAGAGTCAGTTAAAAAAAAAAAAAGGACCATGGAATTAAAATAATTAGCCTATATTAACCCGAGTACGCAGTTATTATACCTCTCAATATTTAAAGGCAGTGGTTCTCAGCCAAAACACTAAGAGGGGGTCGCCAGATGCCTTCAAGAAAGTATGAATATTTCCTGAACAATTTGACCTTATTTTTACAGTTTTTCTGCAACTACACCAAACTTGCCATATTTTTGCTACATTACTCCCTTTTCTGCCACTTCTCCATGAAATTTAAATGCATTTTCTGGAAATTTTTTCCACTTTCAAAACATTTTCGGCACCAGTTTTCCCACCTAATGTCACATATGTTGACCCATTATTGTCACTTTTAAGTTTTAACCTCTTCACATTCACAATTTGTCACGCCCATTATTTCTTCCAATATCGACACTACGTTTTTCTGTCCATTTTTGGCCACTCTAATTTGCAACTTTTAACCAGTTTCTACAGTTTTTAAAATCCCAGTTCACCACCTTTTCCATCATTTTGGTCACTTTAAACCCATTTGGTTTCTGATTAAAACAAAAAGTGTTTGTGTACCTTTATGTACTTGTATAACCGGATGCGTGTTTATGATTTTATGCAAAACACTGCACAGAACCTTTTCCCCTTTTACAACCTTTATAATTGTAAATTTTGCTCAACATATACATATATATATATAGTTAACTCCTACCGTCATTCAATTTTATTGTTTTGCGCAACTCAAATGTTGCTATTTTAATATTTATTAATTTCGTGCGTACATCGGTCTATGTCACACTTGCTCTAACAATGTAAACTTGTTTCTCATGCCAAATAAGCTGTTTTGAAATTAAATGAATTACAGTGGGGGTCCTTAGTCTCTGGCACCTTTATTTTGGGGGTCGCGGGCTGAAAAGTTTGAGAACCACTGTCATAAGGTTCGTTGGCACGCCTTCTGTTAGAGCCTATTTGTTAAAAGAAAATGTAATCCAAATGCAATCAGAACAGCAACTCACACCACACGTGTAGACTCCCTGTCGGCGCACTGGTCTCCGTCCGTGGCAGAATCACAGCAGCAAACGGCCAAATCCGTTCTCCGGTGTTCAGTAGACTCCTCTGCTCAGCATCCACCGTGTTAGTTACACTCCTCTCACAGGCAGCGCTCCCTGCTGTCGTCATTGAAGATCCAACACGTGCACAGGTCCGATGAGCTAAGCTAACTCGGCTAGTGCCACTCTGGTCGGTAACAACACAGTCCTCGGAAACCGAAGAAAAAACTTACTCAGAAAAGGTTTTAACCCACTAACGGTGTTAAAAGAAAGTGCTAAAGTCCATTCCTTATATATACATAAATCTCCTTTTTTCGTAGGATAACGTCGCCGTTCTTCTTCTTCTTCTCGTTCATTCTCTGTAAATGTCCCATTCGCGCCATCACAGACAGGTTAAACCGGAAGTGACGTTTCACCAGGTAAAAATATTATTAAAGTAACAGAATCTTTGTGTAAAAGTAAAAACTTTTTAAAATAGTACTTGAAAAATTAAATTAAAATGATTTAGCTTATTTTATTTTATTCTTCTTCTCAGTTTACATTCAATGTATACATGTAAATGATTTGTATAAAACTGTTGGAAAAAGGTAATAAAAATAATTTGGGAAAAAAAAATGATTTAGCTTTTTTTAAAATGTAAAACAAATAACTAATGCTTGGAATTGCCGTTGTAAAATACACTAAATGCAAATATTATTTCACTGATATTTATCAGGTTATTACACAACATTGTTATTTTTGTTAAAATTCCTGGTGGAAAGATTGTGTAGGTCATTAGGTTGGGACAAAAATGTCAAACGTAAGGCCCAAGGGCCAAATCCGGCCCTATAGAGTATCCAATTCAGCCCACAGCAGAAGCATCAAAAGTCAGAGAAACCATTAATTATTGTGTAGATTATCAACTAATTCTCAGCTAAAAATCTCCAAAATAAAACACAAATTCAATGAAAAGCCACACTATTCGCAGGGCTCACATTTTCCCTACTTATATCACATGATAACACTCATTTTAAATCTTATATTGTTAAAAAAAATAACTAAATTTTTGAAAAATATTCCACAATATTTCTCCAAATTACATAAAAATGAGTCACAAAATCTAATAAAGTGTAAGGGAAGATCCTGCCGGGACTGATATCTGTCACTTATTGCTTATTGATATTATCAGTGCCGTACATATATACATTTTATAATTTATTCATATGTGGTTTGATCTGATTTAGCACCAGAGTGGTAAAAGGCAGTCAGATGGCTTAGAAATGAGTTAAAGCTAAAGTGGGAGGGCAAATGTGTTTCCATGTTTCTATGTGGGGGTTACAGCTGTTTTAAATCCAGTGCTAATGTAATCAATATTAATGCATTTAGAGCTTGTAATTTGCCCATTCTGAATGTCACATTAGTGATGTGAGATTAATGGAGAAACGCTGTGGCTGAGCTACAGATGGATAGTAGACTTTAACACGTGACCTTGACATTTTATATATTTTATATTTTCCTCTCTCTGCAGCAACAGTAGAGAAACATTTCCAACCAGGGTTGGGATCAATTACATTTTTTTAGTTACAATTGCATTTTTTTACGTTCTTAATTACTTAAGTTCAATTACAATTAATCACAAATACTGAGCCTGAAATAAACAACCTAATAAAAGTTAACCTTCCTCTTGTGTTAGCTTTCTGTTAGCATCTCTAATGATAACAGGTCCTAAATCAGCTGTAAAATACACTAAGAAACAAATATCTGTTTCTTTCCCATCTATTAATTACCTTGTTATGCTTCCTAATCAATAAAAATATAGGTTTTAATATTTTTGATGTGAGCGTCTGTCAGTATAGCCCTCGATTTCAATTTTTTTAAATGGTAAAATTTGGGAATGCTTGATATGAAACATATTTCAATAATTGTTAATTTCACATGTGTAGAACTGTACATAGAACTGTAACATGGTTCCCCAGTTTTGCATTTCAGTGAAATTATAATAATTTTTTATAGAATGTTCATGGCAAATACAATTACAAAGTTAAATATCTAAACTCAATTACAATTTTATTATGATTACGACAGCAACAGATTTGAAAAATTACAATATTTACGCCATAATTGTAATTAATTGTGCAATTACAATTATTATTGACCCCAACCCCGTTTCCAAAAAAGTCAGGATCTTATAATAAGAATAAGATCTTTATTTTGTATAGCACTTTTCATAAAACTCAGACACTTTACAATAGAAGTACAGATGATAAAAAGAAAAGAGCACATGTAATGATGAGAGTTTTACTGCTAAAAGTGGTTTTAGCAGTTAAAAGCAAGTCTGAATAGATGAGTTTTGAGGCATAATTTGTGATTTTTGTCTATTTTTCTGTCATTTTGTGTTTTTTTTTTTAATAATTTTGAGTTAATTTTGTGTGTTTTCTCTTATTTTTTGTCATTTTGTGTGTTTTTGGAGTCATTTCAGGTATATTTCGCTGTTTTTTCTGTTTTCTGTTTTTTTTTTCTGTCATTTTGTGTGTTTTTGGAATAATTTTGTGCATAATTTTGCTGTTTTAAAAAAAAATCATTTTATTCGTTAAAAGCAAGTCTGAATAGATGAGTTTTGAGGCATAATTTTACCAGGTGATTTGATCAGAAATGTTTATACAGTATAGGGAGATAATCGCCTCTTCTGATTTATCAGGTGTGGCGACATTCAGCCATTTAGATTTGAGGGATTGTTATCCACTGACATTATCATCATCATTTTCATTCTGTTTGGGACAACGAGGATGAACATTATGAAGTGTGAACAGAAAACAAAGAAACATTTTCCAGACAAAGGGAAAGAGTGGGTGGGGGGTCGGAGGAGGAGGAGGAGGAGGGGGGCACTAAGAGGTGAGTCAAATTAATTGGTTTTGCTAAATCCTCCTCAAACAAGCAGAAGCCAATGTGGTTCCACACAGAACCATTAACAGTAATCAATCCAAATCTGTTTCACCCCTTCCCAAGGAAACCAATTAGTCCATTTTAATTTGGCCTTTGTGATTCACAGCATAACCATAGCATGCAGTGAGCACTCAGGGACAGGGACAGGACATCTGATTCCTGTGGTGTAGGACAGGCAGATAAATGGATGACAGGGAGGAACAGAGAGATTGACTGGAACAACAGTTTTAGTCAATTTAAAAATGCAACACAAATGAAAAATGTCACCAAATCATCTTTAAAAAAAAAAAGAAAGAAAGAAAAGTACTCCATTGTGCCACTAGATGGCAGTAGTTGACTACAGAATAATTGTGTCATCTTTTTAGGGCGTTAGGCTCCCTTTACTGGAAGTGAGTTGCTTTTATGGTAGTTTTTAGAGTATATTTGTAAATCAGTAATTTTACTTGTCCTTAAGTAAGTTTTAAAAGAAGTAAAGTAATTAATAACATTTTTACACCCAACCGTTACTGAGTATTTTATAATTTTTTAATTGAGCATAATCATCCAGTCACTTTCTATGGTTCAGGTTGTGGTTTCTATACCTATTATGTTGTTACCCACATGGAACATTTGGCATGTTTTAGAATTCAGAAATGTTGCTATACTTAGAGCCTGAATTTTTTTTTCAGTTTTGAATTTAATTAATTGGTGTTATTTTATGAAAAAAAAAAAATCATACATTGTGAAAAAACGGTTTATTTTAAAGAAATGCCTTTGTGGAAAATAAATTAAGTACCAATTGTGAAAGTTTTCCTCTCTTCCTTTTTAAGTTTATACATGAGATGTTTACTGTTTACAAGGGAACCATGGCAACAACATTTATTACCAAAAATAAACATGGGGGGGGGGGGGGATTATCTAGTACCTTTTACTTTGTGTACCGTTTAATTGAGCTGCTTTTTACTTGTACCTGAGTACAATTTTGATCAAGTACTTCTACTTGAGTACTACGATACATCAGTAGTTTTTATACCTCTGGAGTCATGCAAAGCTCAGCTTCAAAGTCACATGATCATTTGATTTAATTTTTTTTTATCTATTTAACGCTCACAAACAAATTCCCGCCAGTGAACTCTCATACACACTGGCATAGGTGTAAAGAGTAAATATTGTAAATATTCATGTCAGAATTTAGAATAATAACCAATCTGAGCGTTAATACACGAAAGAACAGAGAGTTTAGTTGTTGAGTTTTTCTGTCATTATTTGCATATTTTTGCTGTCTTTTTGCATTATTACATTTTGTGTGTTCTTATTGTCATTTTGTGTTATATTTCAGTTGTTTACAGTATTTGTAGTCATCTTTGTTTTTTTAGTACTTTTGTGTATTTTTTGTTATCTTTTTTGGTCTCTTTTTCTTCATTTTGTGTGTGTTTTTGAGTCATTTTGTGTATATTTTGCAATTTTATCTATACATTTTTGTCATTTGTGTTTTTTAAACCATTTTGTGTATATTTTGCAGTTTTTTGTCATTTTGTGTGTTTTTTGAGTCATTTTGTGCATTTACTTTGGCGGGCCACACAAAATGAGATCGTGGGCCATGTTTAGGCACACACTAAAACCTCAACATTTCACAAGATCTTAAATTAAAGTAAATCAAATTCAACTTTATTTGTATAGTGCAAATTACAATAAAGACATCTCAGTGTGCTTATCAAAATATAAAATTCATAATAAGAAAGAAAAAACCCAACAAGATCCACATGAACAAGCATTTAACGACAGTGGGAAGAAACAACTCCCTCCGTTAGAACCAGGTTCAGATGTGGCAGCCATCTTGATTCATTTATTTTTCTAAAATGACTTATCAATTTCATACGAGCTGCATTTCTTGGACGGCATGCGTGCCTCCTGCTGAGCATTTAGGAAAAAGCAGCCGTAGCAAGGCCAATTACACCCAGACAAAGCACTTTGCATGTTATTGTGTTAGGGATTCATGCTTGATTGACTGAATGGCTTCTAATGAGGCTGGGGAAGGACGTGCAGGAAGGGAAGAAACACTCCATTCTTTCCCTGATGGACGGATTCTTCTTAGTCTCCACCATCGCATACACAAACACACTCAGGTACACAAGCAACACACATCAACTGCTGTGACGGATAGTATGCATACCTCACCTTTACAAATGCACCCATGTAAAACCTTTTATTATATCATGAGAATATTTAGTCTAATGCAGAAATAGATGGATTGATTAAGACAAATCGGACAAAGAGAGGTGGGTTGTGTTTCTTTCTTGTGTCAGCCCTGCTATGTTTTACATCTTTTATTTATTTTCTTAGTCTTTTTGTTATTCGTCCCAACTGACTGAAATTCAAATGACATCTATTGATAGTCACAGGGGTAATAGAAAGAACAAATTCCAGCTATAATGTTTGCAAGATCAAGTTACAAATTGAAAATGAAATTAGCTGGAAGCCCCAGGTTCAGTGTGTGAATGTTAAAGAGCTGCAGGTATCATCAGCGTCCGTGTGATGGATAGAGAGTTAGATAGAAAGTTTTTGGTTTCCATCGTAAATCATGAGTTGAACTCCCATTATTCACTGATGTTATTTTGCTAATTGTGTAAGATATCCATTATTTATTTTGATTGAAATACTGCAGCCAGGATCATCATCATCAGGTCGACACTGTGTTGCTGGGCTGACCCATAATTCATTGCGGCGACAACATTTAAAGGGACCCGCTCATCAGAGTGTCCACGGAAAGTCACAAAGACTGAAAACAGAGACAATATTAGCCACATTATGTTTTATTCAACACGTCATTCACCTAGGAGTGCGTTATGCTATTGTACATGTGTATGCTTACAACGTTATGTGGGCCTATATCTTGCATAAATGTAACAATTTCACACGTATTTTAGATTAATGTTGATTTCTGAGTAGAAGGTGAGTGTGATTTTTTTTTTTTACTTTGCAAAAATGTAAGTTAGCCTCAGAGACAAACATTGCAGGCAGCATGTTTAAATGACCAAAATAATCTGGTTGTGAAAACAAGAAGAGAAAACTTTTAAAGGGGCAGGCACTACAAAGCAGAGGGATTCGTTATTAATCATTGGTTGCCATCCATTTACAGAACAGAAACCCCCCTCACTGCCAGCCATTTTAAAGCATTTTGACTGATTTTTAAAGACCCACAAAATATTTTGTACTATGACAATCTGAAATCTGAAAGATTCTGATAGATTAGACTCTACTTTTATCAGAATTTTTTTTTTTTTGTTTCTAGCTTGTTTCGTTCTTCTGTAATCAGCAGTTGAATATAGGTAGTTTCACACAAAACTCCAGTTTCTGAGCAAAAAGCTGAGGAAAAAAGACTTTTTCTGCAAAAACCTGTCAGTGACTTTGAAGCAATTTTAATTTTTTTTTGCTTTAGTGACACTTCAACATTGGTTTAATTCTATAAAACATCAACAAAAACACTAAAACAGGGCTTTTGATGGCAAAATTATTACTATTTTGCCATCTGGGTCAGAGTTGTACCATTTGTTGGCCTTCCTCTGCTCATCACGGCTAATCTCTCCTCCAAAGGTGCACTGCTGCCACCTACAAGGCACCAGTTGGTCACTACATCATAGTACAAGGCTGATATTCATGAGAGAAAACACGTTGAAAAACACGGTTCACTTATATATACGTCATTGGCAGTGAGCGTTTCGATTTGAAATGACGTATATTTACGTCAATGGCAGTGAGTGAGTTAAGATATATTGATGTGCGACAATGAAGGCCTGCTGCAAACACTTTAAGGTGAGCTTTAATAGCTTATTATTAGTATATGATATGACTGATGATATGCGTTTGCTGCATAGGAAAAAGTGGTGTATAGATTCTTGACTTATTTGGAAAGGGGTTGGCCAATAAGCCTATTGCCTTATTTGGATGCACCAAAATGAAAATTCTTGGCCGAAACCTCTGGTTCCGTCTCCTGTGCGGCGTCTCCGCAGGTTTTCTACTACACCCATCGGTGTGTATTATTCATTGCGTGCACTGCTTTGTTTGTACCCACAATAAAGTAATGATCTTTATAACGCGGATAAAGTACAGTCGCTATGACGTGCTAAAGATTTCGGTGAAATGCTAAAGCTGAATTTACGCTTCTGATAAGTATTATGGATTCTTTGAAGGCGTGTCAGACGTCGACTGAGGGCTGCGTTGGACCGTTTCCAGACAAGCGTGCGCTGACTGTGGTGTTTTCTGACATCATCCTGTTATAGCCGAGTTGTTTTGGTGATAAAAGTGTTTTTTGTTTGCCGCATTTTCAGTGCATCACTACAATTTGCATGATATTAATCACAAAAATTCCTGCTTATTGTTGACACTTTAAGGACACTTGTTGACCTGCTTTGTGTTGTGTGGCTAATTGCCGTTAATGTGTTGCTGGTTTTTGCTTTATTTGTCTGACATATTGGTTTTAGTATGGTGACGCTATCATGGTACGCTGCAGATAGCAACATCACGGCAATGCGCTGTGGTCTCGGCCTGCTTTTCTCCTCCTCGTCCACATTCTCCTCATTCATCATTCCTCGTTGCTCACTCACTGAGGTCAGGGTCAAAGGTCAATAACCGGCTGTACCTCAGGGCGTGATTGTGGCGCTCTGGTCCTCTTGTCTTTATATTAGCTGACATCTTTCTCTCAGAGGATATTGCATCACTTCTCCATGCAGAATGGATCGGTTTCTGTTTCTGTGACTTGTGCAGTTTCTCTCTAAATTAAAGCGACTGCATGAGCGATTTCCAATTTCTTATTCTACCTTCTTCGCCCACCTTTGTTTATTTGTTCTGTTGTTGCGTTTGCTTCACTCCAGCTGACCTTTTTCACCCTCTCACTGGCTTCTCTCCATTGATAGCAGGAGCTAATAAGGTAATTAAAGCCTAATTAAAAGAGTCTACATAGAAAGGGGAAGGTCTCCAACCAAGAGGCCATTGTTTTGCCTCCTGTGAGTTTCCTTTCACCCTCGTCTGACCCAACACAGTTCCAACAGCTGGGATATAATACAAAAACAGCCCTGATTATGATGGCAACTTCCTGTAGAAAAAGAAAGGCTATGTAAGGTTAAACAGGTGGTTTGGAAACTGTCTTGATGACCTATTTAGTGGTTTTGTATAAGGAAGAAACTCAATTTGTTTTTATGTTCAACAGAACCAAAAAAAACTACATTATTTAACAGAATAATCAATATTATTTCAAGTAGCTAACTGAATATATTTAGATGTGTAAAAAGAAAAACTGTTTTTATGTGGATCAAAAACCAAAATGTGTAAGAGGTGGTGATGCTGCTCGAGAGGAAATTATTATTTTACTCAAAAAACAAACAAAAAAAAACAAAAACAAAAAAAGGTGCGCTTAAAAAAACAGGTTGGCTGTAGATTATCCTTAAGAAAAGATAAACTGCCTTTAAAAATATTACCAACTTATTGACCACTTCAAAATAAAAGCACAAGATTCTTGTCCTTCTATTTCCTTTTGAAGTAAATGCTTGCGACTAGCGATGCACAATATTATTGGCCCATTATTGGTATTTGTTTTTAGAATTAAGTATCGGACATCAGCTATTCGGCTGATATAATTAACCGATATAATAACAGGCTTTACTTCCTTGATCAACCCATAGACATCATCGCTAGTGGAGAGGCGGGACTAAGTACCGCCATCTGGTGTTTAGAGAGGAGGTAAGAGACTCTCAACAATCTCACAGTTGAAATTATTCACTGAATTTACTGATTTTCAAACAGTTTTTTTCCTCATATCTAGCTCTGACACAGAATGTTTGGATCTCGTAAAAATGCCCTTTTTACCACTCAAATACAGAACATAAGTACGTAGTAACTGATTTAAGTAACAGGCTACAAGTATCTTCATTGTTCTGTTTACAAACAACTGTCATGAATAAATATGAATATATATAAGTAATGTGTCAATAAATATGTTTTAAAAACGTAAGTTGTAGTATTTTTTCTATTTTGCACAAGGAATGATTACTGATGCATCATTTTCAGCTTTGTCTCATGTCTGCGTTTGTCAGCGGGTTAACATGATGAAAAGAATAATTCTGTATGTTAGTTCCGCTACAAAAACTAGGGCCCTGTTCGCACAACATTTTCAAGTGAATACGCAAAAGTTTTTTTGCGTATTTTCTGTCCATTTACACGGCAACCATGCTTTGGTGCTTGAATACAGAACTTTTAAAAAATGGCGACTAAACACCCTCCAGATCACGTTCATACCACGTCGGTCGGTCTGGACCACATCTGTATGTATATACAACATCCGAAATAGGTTGGCATCTGAACGCCATGACCACGACCTCGTCTGGACCTTGATATGACGTTCAAAGTTTGAAGCAATTTCTGCTCACTTCTCATATGAAATCCAAACAGCTTTGCAAACCCCACACAAACACGTAGCATGCTTGTGTATAAGGCTTCTGTTTATTACAAATCATTATTCAGTATTATCCAGGTGTATTTCAGTAACATGTATATATTATGCTCTACAATCTTTTTAAGAAATAATGTAAATGCCAAGCCTTAGTTCCCACTGAGCAAGCCAACTTTAAAACGACGTGGAGAAGACGACTTTTTTGGACGTTGTCTGGTCAGGTTAATTCAACAAACGCACACACAACAACAAGAATGTCAAAATTACATATAAACATTACAATACTCCCAAAATCAATGGTATTAATGGTATAAATGTATTTTAATGCTGTGTTTTGTCAGACTATTTCAGACAATTCATTTTTTAAACGTTTCAAATAATTGTCACGTACCTTTGAAAAATTATGTGGATAAAAAGGATCCACATTTGGCTTTATTCTACAATAAACCTAAACCTAGTTGACGGTACGGTGGGGCCGTCTTCTTGGGACCTTTAGAAGACGTCGTTTTCAGACATCCAGACGACATACAAAAAAAGACAAAAACTTAACTCTGCACCCGCCAGAGACAATGGTTGTGGGCGGGCTCCAGAGTAAGTGTTTTTGAAAACGCTTCCCTCTCCGCCACCGTGTAAACAGGAAACCAACACTTCCTGTGTCAGGAGCAGAGGCGCTGCAACGGGGAAGACAACATTTGCCTCAGCAGCCAGCATAGCTAGTAGATTCTTAAAGTTTCCAGCCCACCACATTTTCCACCAGTCAAATTTTTTTCCAGCGAAAATAAACTACATTATGAGCCACAGAATAGATTTAAGCGTTCATGTTTCTTTAAATAGTTTAGTTGATTACAGAAATACATTAAAATGGTAAAAATATAAACATTTAATTTAAAAACAATGTTGTAACATTGCCTAAAAGGTGTAAAATGGAACTTTGGGTGTGTCGGAGAAGTGAACCTTTTATAAAGTATATTCTCATAACTTCATAAACAAACTTAGCTCAGATGAAAATTGGATCCCTGGAACACTGAAGTTAGAAAGAATAGAAGTAATCACTACTAATAATTACATGTACTGTAGAGAAAAGAAAAATGGTGGAATACCAGCCACTCAAGACCCGACATCTATTTAGTATTAAAACTCCTCAATTTCTTCTTCTTTTCAGATTCTCTTTCATCTTCATTTTCCCGTGTGTGCCAGCAGCAGCCTTCCGTTTTTACAGTTCAGGTTTTTTGACACCCGATAAATATCTCCAGGTTTGTTTGTTTGTTTTTTTCCTAATTGATTTTACAACTTAATTTCAGCTCCTATTGTTTGTTTTGCGCCGTTCCGTTTGTCTTCTCCAATAACAGTCTATAACAATCACACTAACGTTAGCACGTAGCCAATTGTTGAATGACACGTCACAACATAGTGTTCATGGGAAATGTAGGATTAGTACAACCAGCAGTGTTGCCAGATATGCGTTACATTTTAAAATCTAAACACACAAAAATCCTCACATTTCTTGGCGGAAAAACAGCCCAATCTGGCAACAATGACTTGTTGCATCGTTTCTGCAGACTGTCGATTCAAACAGACGCAGTGGTATTTGTTTCGTTCTCCACCAGTCAAAATTGGCTAGTAACGCTACAACGTTACCCGCCAAAGTTCACTTAAACCCGCAATTGGCGGGTTTTAATTTAAAGCCCTGGTTATATGTGCTCGCTGTGCACAGATCGGGCAGCAATGGGTTTGGGCTTAAAGAGAGATCGGCTTTATTAGGGTTGGAGCCATCACGGGCTGGGTCGGTTGTAGGTCCAATTTAAGCTCGAATCTTACTTGTGTTCAGAGAAAGTGTCTCTGCGCATAAGCTTATTTTTATTCATTGCCAAATCTACACCTCCATCTATTGGCCTGGCATATAAAATACAATGTTTTTTATCTTACCCGCGATCTCGTAAACAGAGATTTTAAAAACGTTACTGTGTGAATGTTGACCTTTTTGGAAACAAAAATGGTAACAGAAGTAAAACACGGCCTAGATGATCTCTGGAATTACATGTCGGGGTTAAAATATTGTTATCTTGATCAATTATCGGCCAAATAAGATGCAAAATATCGGCATATAGGCCTAAAACCCAATATTGTGCACCTCTAATTGCAATCCAATGAAAATGATTCAGCGACCCACAAGTGAAGAGCCTGTGCTCTAATTTAATGTTGGTATTTTCCTGCTATGGGCTATTAAATGTAAATTGTTTGGCTTCAGCTATAATTTCCAGAGTGTGACAGGAGGATTATTATTGTCATATTTGCCTGCACAGATCAGATTAGCTGTGTGCATGCGTCACCTCATGCTGCCTCAGCCCTGGCACAATGAATCACGCTCTTGGATTATATTGTGAAGTAGAAAAATCCTGCTTCAGGTGAACGTATACGATGCTGCATCTGTTATTTTAAAGCATCCTGAAGCTTTCCCTTTCATCCCAACATGTACAAACACTCTGCACACTTGTAGCCTGAAACAAAATCTTTACTGCTGATTTAGAAAGGCACTTACAATGCATTAGCCTCGTGGTAATTACTAGAAACTCAATTAAAAAGAAAGTGCTGAAGACCTGGGACCGAACCAGAGGCCTTAAGCTGAAACGCTGGTAATGGATTTGGAGTTAATTTAGTGAGTCAGAGGGTGAAACAGCCATCAGCGATGTTTTAAGCTGCAGCAAGCAACCTGAACGCTGCCAGCTCTCCACCTCAGGCTCTCGTCTCAAGTCTGCTCTCAATTGACATTTAGCTCCATGTTGGGTTGAGTGACACGTTTAAAAATGCTTTGGGAATTTCTATTTCATTTCCTGCAGCCAACCCTGGCCTCGGTGCACGTGTGCTGCATGCAACCTGTCCCTTTTCTCTTCATAATTTACATCTCTGTGGTGTTTGTTATTGTCAAAGCCTCTGTATAAAATAAAGGTTCCAGAGAGCGGGGACCCCCACTGTAGCTGAAGGTGGTTGAACACAGACATGAACATTGAAGAACAGTCATGTGGAGACAGGACCATCTATAAGGGGGAATAAAGGGGAGAGATTTTTGGGGTCCATCCATAAAGTCAGTAAAATGATGGTCCATTGTTCTATGAATCTGTGATAACCACATTTATTTATTTATCTGAACAATATCCACTGTTATCCAGGAAGTTTAGTATTATTTGTGCCATAACATATATTCATCATCATCAAATCATTTTAAAGATGTAAATCCTTGTTTTAATCAGAAATAAAATGAGTTGAAAGTGACTAAAAATGGTGGAAAAAAACAGTGAAACAGGATTTTAAAAAAATACATTTGAGTGGCCAAAAATAAACAGAAAAAGTGGTAAAAAGTGTTAATGTTGGCTTAAAAGTGACAAAAATTGGGGCGGGGATTGGGGCAAAATAGAGCTGGGCAATATGGACCAAAACTCATATCAATATTTTTCCTCAAAATGGCAATATATGATATAAATGTTGTTTTATTTTTTATTTCAAATAAAGTCTGACCAGAAAAACTAAGCTGGGTTAAATTTGCTGATTCAAAATGCCACACAGCCACATTTATGAACAAACAGTTGCACAATATAAGCCACTTCTGTTTTTTTCTCTAAAAAGGGACAGCACGTGTGAGTGAATTCTGTAGTGTGTCTTGTTTAGAGGAAGGTCTGCATTAAAACACACTCAGTGATCCATCTAACTGTGCTTTTCATGCTGTTCTGAGAAGGAGGGAAAGCAACTGCTTGATTTTTAAATTTTCTATATCGTCAAATGAGAAAACTCGATATACCTTGAGTCTCGATATATTGCCCAACCCTACTGACAAATACTGGACATGACAAATCATTAATGTGGTTAAATTGGCCAAAATAAGCATAAAATATAGTGAAAAGAAGTTAAACGTGACAATAATGGGTCAACATTTGTGACATTAGGTGAAAAAAGCGGTTGAAAGGGTTTAAAGGTGCTGAAAATAACTTGAAAATTGAAAAAATGTGCAGAAAAGGCCTTGAAAATTGATGAAGAAGAGGCAGAAAATGGAGTAATGTAGCAAGGATGCATCAAAAGGAGCAAAAATAAGGTAAGAAAAAGTGATGAAAATATGTTAAACTACGGCAAGTTTGGTTTAGTTTCAAAAAAAAGATTAAAAAATTAGCAAAAATGGGCTCAAATTGTTCAGAAAATATAAAATATTCTTAGTTTCTTGAAGGCATCTGGCGACCCCCTCACAGTGTCTCGTGACCCCAAATGGGGTTCTGACCCGAAGGTTGAGAACCCCTATTTTATGCCTCAAGCCTTTAATAGTCATTGTAAACAATCTGTGTCACTGGGTTTGAACTTTGGACAACTCCACCATGGTCCATGAATCCATAGAGGGAGCAGATTGATAGCCTGTGTGGTGGCGTTTGCCTTTACGTAGGTGTTACTGCCCTCTGAGTGAGTGTGTGTGTGTGTGTGTGTGTGTGTGTGTGTAAGCATGCAGTGGGCTGGTTGGTGGGCGTGCGTAATGAGAGCTCTGCTGTGACTGCCCACCCTGTGACCAGATGGTGAAGCTGCCAGTCGCTCCAATGTTCCTGACAACGTTTTATCACAAACAGGAGGAAAAACACAGGACAGCAAAAATACATTTACGTCCTTTTCTAGTGTAGCCATCATTATGTAGTTGGGATTTAGTAAATTTTGAAATTTACAATGTAATTTCTTTACAATTTATGAACTGACTTCAAAGCTTAATTTGTGAAATTCATTGATTTTACTGAATTAAAAGCACACAATTGAATGTTTTTAGACATTTCATACAAAAATTGTCTCAACACACAGTTGTAAATAGTTTTTTTTTTGGTTTTTTAATTAATCATAATCCATGTTACCTAGTCTAGGAAGCAATGGTGCTAATTAGCCCATGATGCTAGCAAGCTAGCTCAATCGTTTGTCTGCTCTCGAAGCGCTCGCTGTCAGTTAGTGACATAATAGTTAAAAAAGATAACAACAAAACTGATTATAAAACTCCCTTTATGTTTTTCAGAGGAAAAGGCCTTGAATTTGACTTTATAAATATAATGCCGGAGTTCGCTGTGCACTGTACACCCGAGTATGTTTGAGCCTTTACACACAGACAACAAATGTTCTTTTTTTTTTTTCTAAAAACGTGTTTTTTTTTCAGGTAATTGTTTGTCAGGAGATACATTGTTGACATAATTGTTAAAAATGCACTTCCAATAAAGTTAGTCTCGGCAAAACGGGTCGTCATGGTTATGTTGAGGCGGTGGGGGGTGTTCGAGGACCAAATACGGACCAGTACGATCACAAGTGGGCCGTAGGTTTTAGGCAAGAAAACGAATAATTTCAACATTAATGTTCCCAAGTTTGTACTTCCAGTTATGAATCAGACAAAGTATGGAAGTATTTAAGCAATAAGTGAGAGATACTTAAATGTCCTTTGATTTATTTATTTTATAAATTTATTTGGGGAGATTTCATGCAATAATTAGAGAAAAATTTCATGGAAATTATAATTTACAACTATTTGGTAATTTAAACGATAATTCATATTTTCTGTCATTTTCACTTTCTCCTGTGGGCCCAATCGGATGCCCTGAAGGGCCGGATTTGGCCCCCGGGCCTTGGGTTTGACACATGTGCAGTAAAGTTACCAAGTCACTGTTCGAAGACGTAAACGGTAATCAGATTACTTTTTTCAAGGTAACTATGGCAACACTGGATAAGGATAGGGTGTGCACATTGCACTCAGAGAGATAATCAGCAGTAAGCGACGAGCTGCCAACATTACTCTGAGTTTGGCTACATGTAATAATTATTATTATTTCAAATAAAATGAAACGGTCAATGGTTCTAGAAAAGCAGATATAAGGATTTACAGTAACAACTATACCACGACCTTCTGTACTGTATGTATCTGACCTTAAGTAGGTAAAGAAGGTGGACGGTGGTTACATTGTCTATAAGGAGGATTTTTTTAATAGCCGTAAATATATTCCTGGAGTGGAGTGTAAATGATACAGTAGTGTCAGTTTCTCTTCCATCAGCCTCAGAATCCCTCAGGTCCAAAGTTACAAGCAGTCCACAGTGGATCGAGAGATCAAATTAAAGGTCATTGGTGACTATTAATGAGTAATTCATCCAGGCCGTTGTCTCTTGAGCTTCCTAATTGAACAAGGATCTCACTCCCAGCGTCCCCTACTTTGGATGTTAACGCATGTTTAAAAAAACGGACAAATGTATGTTCCTTTAGCGACGCCGTTACTAAATTTGGCTGCGTTGCTAAATGACGAAGGCCTGACAGCGTTGATCCAAACCCACTACTGGCCCTTATACTCATGACCTGCTGTGCAGTGCAACGGCCAATCAGCCGCTCATACAACGGAGCAATTACCATATTCACCGGCTCACAATCACTCCCTTAATTGCAGCTGGATGGAGCCTGGTTTCTCCACTCCTCCTCTCTTCTCCTTCTCTCTGCTTCTGTACGTACGTGTATGTGGCGGCAATTTGCGCATGCTAAAATAAATGTATGTGAATTTTTTAATGATACTTTTGACCAGATTTACAACAATATTTGCAATATTTACTTTTCTCATAAAAATATGTCAATGTTAAATCTAAATGTTAGATATTAAATTTAAATCTAAATGTTAAATGTAAATTTTACATGTTAATCTAAATATTAAATCTAAATGTCACGGGTAAAACTAAATATTTAGCTAATATACAAATTCACCAGAAGTAGCTAAATAAAAGCTTGCATATTATTTATTATTTAGATTTAACATTTAGATTTAAATGTAATATTTAGATTTAACATTTAGATTAAAATATAGTATTTAACATTTAAGATTTAGATTTAACATTGACGTTATATTATGTGTATCATCGGCAAAACAACAAACATTTATATTATGTTTTTTGATAATGTTACCTAATGGAAGCATTTATAATGTAAAGAGTATTGGTCCTAAAACTGAACCTTGTGGAACTCCATGATTAACTCTGGCGTACGCTGAGGAGAGATTATTAACATGAACAAAGTGGGTTCTGTCTGATAGGTAGGATTTAAACCAAACTAGCACCGTTTCTTTAGTCCCAAAAATGCTTTCCAGTCATTGCAGTAAGAAATGATGATCCACTGTATCGAAGGCTGCACTGAGATCTAAGAGCACCAGAATTGAGACCAACCCTCTGAGGCTAAGAGGAAATCATTGGTTACTTTTACTAAGGCAGTCTCTGTGCTGTGATGGGCTCTAAAGCCAGACTGAAAGCTCTCGTATAAATTGTTCCTAAGTAGGTGATCACATAGTTGACCTGCGATGACTTTTTAGAAAATTTTGGAAACAAAAGGGAGATTCAATATTGGCCTATAATTGGGTAGGTCACTTGGATCAAGGGTTGGTTTTTTAAAGGAGAAGTTTGATTACAGTGTTTTAAAGGCCTGTGGTACATAACCTGTTACTAGAGATGTGTCAATCCAGTTCATCATATTAGTGCTGATTAGTGGAAAAACATCTTTAAATAGTGGAGGTGGGATTGGATGTAAAAGACAGGTTGTTGATTTAGAAGCACTAACTATTGAGGTCAGTTCAGATAGGCGTGAAATTGTGTAAGTAAAAGCCACATGATTGGGATATTTCAGGAGCTGCTTTGGTTAAGAAATTATTGAGCACTCCTGCAGGGGGGACATGATTGAGGACATGATTGAGAGAGAGATTTTTGGTCATGTTGATGTAATGTGTTTGTTGATGATTTTAATTGATTTTACTGATGATTTTAAATGTTCTTATTGATTTTAAACAATTGAATGTTTTATCATGTAAAGCACATTGAGTTGCCTTGTGTATGAAATGCGCTATACAAATAAATTTGCCTTGCCTTGCCATTAGATTTGTTTCTAATTGTTGGAATTTTATCAGTAAAGAAGTTGATGAAGTCATCACTGTTCAGGTTGACGGGAATAGAGGGTTTGACAGAGCTGTGGCTTTTGGTGAGCCTGGCTACAGTGTTGAATAGAAACAAAGGAATATTCTTGTTTAGGGTTAGGGTTTTGTGTAAAGCCGATTGAATCTAATAGTGAGGTAAATAACTTACAGTATTTAGGCTGTTGTTTTCATCATCAACATGAATGTTAAAGTCGCCTACTGTGATAGCTTTATCAGTGTTCAGCACCAGATCAGTGAGAAACTCAGAGAATTCAGATAGAAACTCTGAATATAGACCAGGAGGACTGTAAACTATAACCAGTAAGATGGGTTTTTCTATTTTATTTTGGGGATTATGAATTGAAGAGAAAGGCTTTCGAATGAATTTTGGTTAAGTTTGGTTTTTGGGGTGACTGATAAGCTAGAGTGAAAAACTGCTGCCACTCCCCCTCCCCGACCGCCCTCACGAGGAATATGGTGGTTATCATAGCTGGGAGGGCTTCATTAAGAGTAACAAAAGTAAGTGTGTATTTTTTCTGTAAGCCTTTCAATTCCATCTCTATCCAATCATCCGGTATTCATCAGAAGACTATTGTGTGAGTTGAGGTGGGGGGAGACGGGGGCTGGGAGTGTGTTTGGCATGCTGTACTACAGCAACAAGGTTGTCAGTCTCAAATGATGCTCTCATAATCGCCACATTGGAACTGGGCTGCTGCACAGAATCACAATATCCACCATTTCTCCAGCCTTCAGTTAAAAATGTCCGTCTTTTCTTTATCTTTTTGTGTTTACTCTGAATGCTTTTCTTTACATCCAAACAATTGGGTTTGTTTTTTCAAGGCTTTTCATCATTTTTACTATTTTCTGACACATTCTATTGTAGCCCAGCCTCACAGGGATTCATTTGCTCTGATAGTCCTCCTCGTTTGGTTGGTGTGAACAACATGTTGGGCTGCACAATAATGAACACGATTTTGGTTGTAACGATTAAATTAACCTGATTGTCGGTAATATTTACATTTATAATACGGGCTCTGCACTCTGAAATTATGTAATTATTCAGCTAGGCTTTGATACATTTTAAATTCTTAGGTTAATTTTATTTTATAAGTATCATTTTTATTTAAAGCTTAATTTTTCACTGTAAACTGCAGACATTGTTTAAAAGTAGTGTAATAAAACCACAGATTTTTTCCTAAAATTATGAATAATTACGATTATAATCGTGATTACAATATTGGTCAAAATAATCATGATTATCATTTTAGCCATAATCGTGCAGCCCTACATAGTTGTCACAAAAAGATTGACCTACAGTACATGTAGTGTTGACCTTCGACAGCATATGCAGACAATGTAAAAAAAATTTAAAAACAGCAAAAGCACAGCAACTTGTTGTTGCATCATTGTGTAAACAACAGATGGAAAAGGAAGAAGTTTATGAGCACTCTTTTTAAGCACTAGCTTTGGCCCATAGATGACAGCCTTTTCTTCTGGATTCTGTTTTACTGCCTAAGTCTCTACTCCAGTAACGACCCTTCAACTGGTTAGCTCATGTAACTGCACCAGAGGCTGTTTGGAGCGGATCAGAAGTTCTTCTCTGAACGCAAACAGAGCCAAACCAAGGTAATATAAAATGATCAGCTGTGATCCAACCATTCAGATTGAGCCCAGAACTAAACCCGTGTGAAAGCACCCTGTTATAACAGGTTGGTTCCTGAATTATCCCACCGAGGTTCATCTAGATTGGACACAGATTGCTCATTTCATTACGATTTGTCCATACACTCTGACCTACTGTATGGTTATTAATGTGTATATAAATTTATTTTAAGCCTTTAAAGTCTGAATGATCATTGTTGTCCAGATAACTACTGGCAACTACATCTGGCAACGAGATTTGGTGCTTGTCTGAGGTTTACGCTCTTATTTAATATTGCATCCTCCTCTCATATCGTCCTTAATAAGATCCACCTCTTGTTGTGATTGTCAACTTTTCACTCTTGTTGTCAGTGCCTCGTCTAACTGTCATCTTTTAAAGTCTGCTCACTCTGCCGCTATCACACAAACACACACATAAACCTATCTGTGCTAACAGTGTCACAGCTTCATCTTTTCTGCTGTATCCTTCCACCGCTGTGCTCTGTCTGTTGTTTCATGTAGTTTGTTTCTCACGGCGTCGCTGATGTGGTTACTGTGTTTATACTGTCAGTCAGAGATGAGGCGGGGACGCCATCACTCATCCCAGTGTTGTGGAAAGTAGCGGAACAGAGACAGAGAGAAAAAAGGCACGGCTGTGTTTCTCACTGCAAAGAGTCCCAGATGGTTTACTTTACACAGTTGTGTGTGTGAGATAAGCTCAGGTCCTGACTGCTGTTACACACAATTTCCAAAGAGTTGGTGAGAAGTGAAGTGGTTTCTTATCCACTAGAAACAGCGCTCAGCACAATATGGCTTTTTCACTCATGGTTAGAGCTCCTCATTTTAGAATAAAGTTCTTGTTTAACCTCTTCAGAAATGACTAGATATGTGGGAACTGTAGATGTGGAAAATCATGAATTTTGTGGGTCTTTTTTTGCATTTATTTAGCACTGTTGGTTTTACTTAGACCAGTGCCTGTGGGTTATTTCATCATGTTAGTCAGAGCTATACAGAGTACTGATATATCCTACTAAAGTAGAAGTACTGTTACTGATTAAATTTGCACTCAAGTACAACCAGAGGTGGACTGGGACAAAAATCCAGCCCTGGCATTGTCTGTGCAGACCAGTCCATTATCAGAGACACCATGAGATGCTGTTATTAAGTCAGTGATGCTCGACATGTGGCTCTTTAGGTCTTAATTTTAATTAATATTTCCCCAGGAAACTCTAAAAGGGGAACACATTTTAACCCCTTTTACCTTTTTCCTTTGGCCATTTTATGACTTTTCTTTGTCCCATTTTTGCCACTTGTGCCACTTTTTTCAGACTTTAGCTACTTTTGGCAAATAAATATCCCTTTTTTTTGTTTTTTTGACACATCCCATTTTTGTCCTTTATTACATTTTTTTGGGGCACTTTTCATCCAAATAAGCTAACTTTTGCCCAATAAATACCACTTGTTTCCTTTTTCCTCTACATTTCATCTCTTTTTTTCTCCACATTTTTGGCTTTTTTCATTATTGTTTGCCACATTTTTGCCCTTTTCACTGTTGTTCGCCACATTTTTCCCATTTAAGCTACCTTTTGCCATACATACAACCTGGTTTCTCTGTATTTGCTCATTTTCTGGCCACTTTTGACTGCTTTTGGCCCATTTTAGTCACTTTTAGCTCTTTTCATACCACGTTTTTGCTACTTTAGGACCATTTTTGGAAACAAAACGTAGCGGACCGGCTGACTTTGGGTCGACGACCCAACAGGACAACGCCCGATATGTCAGATAACAAGGCCCTAATGCTGCAATAATGGTCCACTCACTAACGAAAAACAATCTGTCTTTGTTTCTCTTTTTGTGGCATTATTTAGCATTGTGATGTAATAAATATATATATATATTTTTTTAAATACTACATCCGTACTCATTCTCTGTCCCTTTGATCAACTCACGGCACCGAGAAATTCTCTTCCAATTACTCACAATCTGCTTTTCCTATTAGCATATCAAGTCTGATATGATTAAAGTGCAGCAGCACGACTATGAATTATAATCTAAATACATATTTGTCATCCTTTATAATACAATGTCATTTCACACGCCTTTGTTTTTACCGACAGTTGAATAATGTAATGCGACAGGTTGAAGAAACTAAATACAAAATATACAAAAGGACACAAAACGACAACAAAAACATACTAAATGATAGAACAATATATAATATACCACAATGACATTAAAAGTATTCACTATGAAAGTAAAATAAATACAAAAAAGTCCCAGAAATGAGTACAAAAACACACAAAATGACAAAATAAACATAAAAAATGACAGTACAATATACATTAGAGCTAAAAACAAAAACAATGACAAAAAGATATAGACTATCAAAGTAAAATATATAGAAACATCAAAAAAGACAAATAAATTGCTCCAAAAATACACAGAAATGACTGAAAACACACAATAACAAAAATACATAAAACATGAAAAACTAAAGAAAATTAGAAATATATACAAAATGATTCCAAAACACAAAACAACAACAAAAACACACCAAATGAGAGAATATACAAAATGAAAACAAAAAATGACCACAATGACAATAGAAGTATCCACTATTAAAATGAAATGTATAAAAAATATTTTAAAAAAATAGACAAAAATGGCTCCAAAAATACACAGAAATGACTAAAAACACAATAACAATAACACACGAAATGTTAAAAAACAAAACAAAATGAGATAAACATATACAAAATGACTCCAAAAACACACAAAACCACACTAAACGAGAGAACGATATACTGTACAAAATTAGAGTAAAAAACAAAATGACAGTCATTTTAACAAATGGACCCACGCACTTCGGTCTCAAAAAATTCAGAAATTTTTACCAATTGTTTCATAATTATTCAATAGGCACACAGTCAATTTTTAGTTTGATCGGATGAAAACGTTTTGAGATATCGCTGTAATAGTGAGGGGGGTATGTGGGGATTTTGAATGGATGAAATGTCGACACTTTTTGAATAAAAAAAAAAACGTGTGATATGAGAATCGAAGTTGCCTGATCCAATTTTCCAGCAGACCTACAAACATGACGTCTGACAAACGAGATTATAAATCAATCAATGTCGAGTCAATGAATGTGCCTTCACGGTGCATCCTCTCACCATCCCTCGCTAATTCCTAATAAGCAGTGCACACACGTATCTGCACAAATAGCCTCTTTATTAATAATACTTGACAGAGTTTCTGCTTTAAGGCTAAAGGCTCATTAGAGCATACTAACCAGTCCCTGGTAACAGCAACGCATGGTCGCTGCTGGTCTCCAACAAAGAAGAGTCTAATTGGCTGATTACATTTACAGACAAAGCTCACGAGTGCCGTGTGACCTCGTTTCAAAAGACAAAGCTTTTATAATGCACAGTGTAAGGGATCCTAAACTGTTAAATGTATTTATTATAAGATATATGTCTCACAAAACACAATATTTTGTGCAATATTCATTTAATCAACTTTTAAAAGTGAGACTACTTTTACAGTTTTAGAGCCTGTGTTCCGCCATCTTGAAATCACGTGACTAATGATGTCACACGGCCCGACTGCCTGTAAACATCCCATTGTTTTGTATTAGAGTGAAACATTCAGCCTAATTTTTAGATCATTTAGCAGGTTTTTCCTTTTTTGGTTGCTCTGAATAAACAGAAAAAGTTTATGATGCCAATGTAAAAATCTCTCCTAAGGGACCTTTACTCTCCCTTAAACAGTGCACGGCTAATGCTCTGGTGCACGTATGTCAAAAACAAGGCACGCGGGGAAAAAGTTCTAGTCCCGCTTACAGGAAGATTTTTTTTCAAAGTAAACATTACAGCAAAAACAGGACTTTTTGTAAATGACCTCATAAGTTACGGATAAATTACAATGGTGGTTGTAGTACTAAATTTATTTTACAGTAATATTAAATTGCTGTTATTTTTTTTAAAACCTGGAAAATTCTTGCGAATTGTTCCTCAGAATTCTTTCAAATTACATCGCAAATTTTGAGAAAATGTTTTGCAAAGTCAGGGACTTTTTACCAATTGCTTATAATTTAGGATTTTTTTGAATTTGTTGCTTTTTCCTTCACAAAAAAACTATTTTTTCTGGCTTAAGTTATCGCGTAAATCAAGGACAGTTGATTTGACGACACACAAACTCTGAGAATACTAAAGTTCTATTGGGTGGGAGTCCTTCGACAGTGCGTGATTTACTTGCTAACTTCAGCAACCAGAGCGTGTCAGCACACTGTTTAAGGGGAGAGTAAATGTCCTTTAGGAGAGCTCTTCTTCTCTGTTTAACAGCAGAGTTGGAACTGTCGCCCCCTGCGGTCACAGATTTTTTGTTTTTATTCTTTTTCGGTAAACAAAAGCATCTTTAACTTTTCCTGTTTATTTAGAGCAGTGATTCTAAACTGCTCTCACCCTGGGACCCACATTTTGCTACGGTCATTAAATTGCAACCCAGTTTTTTTTAGAATTCAAAACCAAATTAAAGTTTTTCAAAAGATAGCTGTTGAAATCACACATATGTAATCTTTTACAAAACATAAATCTATATATTTTCCTGTGCAACATGCATTTCACAGCATGCTTGTCAAAAGAAAAGTTTCTTTCAAAATAAAAGACATGTCGAACATGAAAATGATTAGATATATTTTTAAGTTATTCTTTATCAGCTGTCCGCAACCCACCAGTTTAGAATAGCTGATTTAGAGCAACCAAAAGCAGCACAAGTTGTCACTTGGACCCAAAAAAGCTGCTAAATGATCTAAAAATCAGGTTGAAGGTTTCATTCCATGAGAAAACAATGGGATGTTTACAGGCCGTGAGGCCATGTGACATCATCAATCACGTGATTTCAAGATGGTGGAACACAGGCTCTAAAACTGTAAAGTAGTCCTATTTTTAAAAGTTAATCAAACAATATGTTGCATAATAATGTGTTTTCTTAGAAAAAGATCTTCTTCGTCACAACTCTTCATAAAGAAAGTAGGTGTTAAAAATGTGTACATTTGTGACCTGGAGCCACAAAGAAAAGGCTTATAAGCTCCTTCTGTGGCCACTCAAAAGTTATAAGCTTGACAATCATCTCAGGGAAATTCCTGCTAGCGCTTTAACTTTTGATCCGAGTCCCAGTAGTGAGTTAAATAAATGGAAGACGGGAGGATTGGGGGTGAAATGAGAAAAAAAAAAAAAACACACAGACAGGAAGAGTGTAGCTGACCCAACAGGAAGTCTTTGACAGGAACCCACACGACAGGTAAAGCAGAGGTGCAGCACTGTGACACTGAAGCCTGAGCACACAGTCATCCATCACCGATGCCAACTTCGCCTGTCAGCGCAGGAAGAACACCGTGGGACGGAAAGGGGCGGGGCTAGGGCAGATGGGAAGGGAGAACGAGGCCCGGAGTGTTTGACTGGAGAAACATTGGTCAGAGGAAGAAGACACGAGTGTGGACACACACACACACTTCTAACACACACCAAGAGCTGGAGTGTCAGGCCTTTCTGTCCATTTGTGTCCCTTTGTGTCCACGCTGCACAGGCTGTCAGAGAGAAAGAGATACAACACATCCATCATCACTCCTCCTGTCGCTGAGGCCACGCAGCACCAGCAGAACGCAGCAAAAAGAGCAAAAAGCTCCAGTGTTTGAGTGCATTTAGAACAAGATCTGCTTTTAGCTTAAAAAGCTTTTAGCGTGTGCTACAAAAAGCAGTTTGAGCATAAATATGATATCAGTGTTAATCAACAAGAGTAAACCTATACTAGTAGGGCTGGGCAACATATCGAGATTCAAGATGTATCATGATATTTTCCTCTGCGATTATCATATCGACCCAAAAAATATCCAAATCAAGGCTGCTGCGTGCACATGAACAACACAGAGTTCTAGTGTAACAATTACAAATCAAACATAATGTAAATCAAGCAGCAGTAATTATCTTTCAAGCTAAAAACTCACCAATTCCAATATTCAACTCCTCCAGACCATACACTGTAAAAAAGACGGCGCTCTAGCCCCGGTAAAGGGGCGGGGACTGTGAGCAACAGCTGTCAGACAGCCCATTAAACACAATCCTGGCTTTGATTGGTTCTTCTTGCTCGGTCACGGTGCATTCTGGCAATCTGCCAGAATGAGTGACTTTTATAAGAGTTGCAAACTGCACCTTTAAACTTTAATTAAAGAATATGGGCTGAGACAATACAAGATCCTCTACTTACTTAGAATAAGTGTCATTTATACTGATATTTACGAGAATAACTAATATATTAGATGAAAAATATTAGATTTTTTAAGCACACTACCAACGAAATATAGTAAAATGTAGTGTACTATTTCCTTTGTCTATTTTGTGAGTTTGTTATGAGTTTAAATGAGTTTAATCTTAAAGCTAAACGACCAAAAGTGGCTTGTTGTATACATTTGAATAAAAGTGTTGTTACAAGCAGCAACAACAGTGTTTTTTTTATCACTTTCCCTCCTCCCTCAGATCTGTTTCACTGTGTCAAACCTCTTCATTTAATTTACTGTAAACTGCGGCACTCAGATTTAGCAGAAGATTAAAATATAACTCAGTTTGAGTCTCTGAGGGAAAAGGTAATCATCGGAGTATCTTGTAAGTAGTTCTATTGCACCAGAGGCAGATGTAGTGCAAATTAAGATATTGATATTTCGCTTGTGTTAGAGCAGTGGTCACATGATTCTCAGTGAGAGAAACTGGTAGTGGAGGTGCTACAGTCCAGGATTACTCAAGAGACCACAAAATAAGATTAAAACCCCACCTTTAAAAGCAGCTGCACAAACACTGTCTTTCTTTTTACTATGATGTGAAGTCGAGGGAAACATTATCACAAATAAGGTCGTAACTTAGTTTGGACACGTGCCACGTGCCTTTACTTTGTGCCCCAAAGTAAATGATTGAAAAACACAAAATGACAATAAAAATAAACACTATGAAAGCACAATATATACAAAATAGACAAAAAATAATACAAAAAACCACAGAATGACAGAAAAATACACAAAATGACTCCAAAAACACACAAAACAATAACAAAATCATACAAAATAAGAGAACAATATAAAAAATGAAGGCAAAAAACACAACAAATGACCATAATGACAATAAAAATATACACTATGAGAGTAGAATATACATGAAATATCAAAAATAGACAGAAATGACTCCAAAAACACACACAAAATAAAAGCAAAAAATGACTGCAAAAAAATCACAATGACAATATGAAAGTAAAATATGCTAAATATTTTAGAAATATTTTACAAAATTAAGTCCATAAACACAAATATTTTTTTTAAAAAACAATAACTATAAAAAATACACATTATGAAAGTAAATATACAAAATATTACAAAAATGACTCTTAAAACACACAAAACAACAACAAAAACATACAAAATGAGAAAACAATATACAAAATGTCTCCAAAAAACACAAAAAAGGACTGAAAAAAATCACAATGACCATAAAATATGAAAGTAAAATATATATACAAAACATTTAAAAAATGACAAAATTACTCCAAAAACATACAAAATGAGGGAACAATAAAGAGACCACAATGACAATAAAAATATACACTATGAATGTAAAATATATATACAAAACAACAAAATAACTTAAAGAAAACATACAAAATGAGATAATAATATACAAAGTGACTCCAAAAACACACAAAACAACTACAAAAACATGCAAAATGTGAGAACAATGTACAAAATGACAATAGAAATACACACTATAAAAGTCAAAATACCAAAAATGACTGCAAAAACACACAAAACGGTAACAAAAATATACAAAGTGAGAGAACAATATACAAAATTAAAGCAAAAACAAAAAAATGACCACATGACAATAGAAATACACACTATGAAAGTAATATATATCATATATAAATATTTATAACAGAATGTTGTGGCTTCTACTGTTCAAGAACGTATGTAAAAGCTTGTTCCTGAAGTAGAATCAAGTGTTGTGTGGCGTGGGATTGTGGAGGTAAACTAGATAATAGCAGAATGTGAGCATCTAATGCCCCCTGCACCCATGGGAGAACTACACTGAATTATCTATAATGGAGATGGACTAAATCCCCACTGAGGCTCTTTGAGAACATGACTATTTAAAGCACACTTTAAACAGCAGCTATATCGCAGCTGTAGCTGTTCGGACAACATAATAACCACAGCTAAATGTTTGCTGGGAACATTACAGTAGGTACTGATTAAAAGTCAAAAGCTTGTCCATTAGTCGTTACAATCGGTCTCTAGAGCTTTATAAATGTATCAGATACACAAGCTACCAAAATGCTCCTTCATTTACATGTAAAAGATGTTAAACATCATTTTAATTTATATATTTGGCCCAAATCATGTTTTCTTTTAAACCAAATGAACAGTTTATGTAAAAGTTTCAAATGTCCATCTGTTCTCCTCCATTACTGCAGCTACATCATGGTACGTGTACTTTTATTATATTACAGATTATGAATTAATTAATTATTAATGATTATATTTTTTATCAGGTGATTATGGTCACATAATCAGTGAAGAAAGGACGTCAAGAGGAGGCTTGTAAAGGCTATATACATACATATATATATATATATATATATATATATATATATATATATATATATATATATATATATATATATATATATATATATATATCAGTTTCCATTTCTACATTAAAGCTAGAAGCTTTCTAGTTATTGTAATATTAATTACACCCTCATAATTTATGAATATTGTATGAAACATAATCATTAAAGTACATTAGATTCTAACAATCTAATCTACGAGGCTCAGAATACAAATGTCTTTTAATTACAATATTGGGAATATATTATGTGTTTTATTACTTTTCAAATAAAATGTATTTGAACACTTGTTTAAAAAATAAATAAATAAATAAATAAATAAATAAATAAATAAATAAATAAATAAATAAATAAATAAATAAATAAATAAAAACAAACTGAATGGATTTTTTTTAATGAAAATATTTGTTATTGAATGGAAGTTTTTTTCAAATGAAATGATTCTTTATTGAAGGGAAGTTTTAAAAAAAAAAATTAAATATTGTTTTATTGAAGGGAAGTTTTTTTCAAATGAAATGATTCTTTATTGAAGGGAAGTTTTTTATATGAAAACATTTTTGATAGAAGCAACTTCTTAGTTTGAAGCTTTTTGATGAAAAACATTGTTTTGATTGAATTTTCAACTAAATTGCATTTGAACACTATTTTTGATTAAAAATATTTTCTTTATTGAAGGGTTTTAATTTTTTTTAATGAAAATATTTTTGATTGAAGCAACTTTTTTCGTTGCAAATTTTTTTTTGATGAAAAATACTATTTTTGATTGAATAAATAAACCCACAAATCTACCCCCGTGTATTTACCGCATACACACATTCAATCCCATAGCTTTTTTACTGACTCCACACTATGTTCTGTGAGAACATGCAAACTCTACATTAAAACACCTACGTGTGGGAGTTCCATTTAGCCGTGACTTTTCTGTCTGAGGTGAAAAAACAATCCCACTCCTGTGTGTCAGAGAATCTCCTCCTGCTGTGATGAGTTGTTTGGGTTTTGCTGAGACTCTCCATCAACGCCACAAAGTAGAAAAATGTTTGTTCAGAATCTGACGATAGAAATGTTTCACCAGGTTAAAGTGGAAAAGCTTTTAGATGCTGCCTTTAAATCAGACTCACTGACAACATGTTGTAAAACTTCATTTGGACGAAGGTTTTATGTTGAATAAGTGCAGCGACAGGTGGAGGTAGGATTATTCCTCCTAATCTGTACCTACAGTTTGTTTTGTTTGATGCCACATGGGTGTAAGGATTTTCACCACATGATATTTCATAAAATGGACATTATCAGGCAAGGTTTGCATGAATATCATTATGGAAATTATATAACTGGAATAAAATACATTTGAAAAGATTTAGTCATTTTAAAGGAAAAAAAAACATCAGTCATGGCACCACATGATATTTAGACACTTTGAATAACAGAATAAATTACACAAGTAACTCAGTAAGTAATAGTTTATGAATAAAAATCAAAGTGAACGCATATATACAATGTAACTACATATTTGGTATGTTTTTATACATTTAAACCTCTTTTTAACTGAAAGAAATGCAGTTGAGCAGATTATTTAGGGGTCACGTCATTAGCTACGTTTCCGTTCCAGTTTTTCACAAAATAAAAGCGATATTTTCAAAATTTTGACAAAGGGGAAATATTAGCGGTTTTTCCATTTGAAATTATCGCAAAATTCCCCCACAAAATTAAAGCAATGTTTCTAAATGTCGACAAAGTAAAATTGCGCTTTGAACGTGTTTCTACTGAAGGTTGTTTTGGAGCCTCGTGACTCCCGTGAGATTTGACTGCAGAAAGATGGAAGTTTAGAACCTCCTCAAACACCCTGTATTCCTTTGTTGTTGCACGTCTGATGTGGCACTAATAATTTCAAAGTTTAATGCTAAAAAATGTCTGGGTCTGTCCACGCGTATTGCATCATGTTTTCTCAGAGAAATGTGGTCATGTGACCAGGTACAGTACGTCACATCCTGTGACCTGTAATTGCTGAAAACGTGTTTCCATTGAGCTTTTGCGACACATTTCAATATAGAAACGTCCGAAAAACCTCCTCATGAAGCGTAAAAACATTTCCGCGGTATTTGAGTGTTTTTACAAAAATTCACGACCTGCTGACCCGCATCGACGCTCGCATCTCCTACCAGAACACCAACTACAGCCGCTCTATTCCAGCAGTGCCTGTCCATCTGTCTCCGCTTCCTGTTAGTGTTTTTTTTGTCATTATTCTGAATATGTCACGGTTGGGGAAAGCTCCTGATTGGTCGACACGCTGCAATATGCCCCAAAAGTTCAACAATCCCAACTCCAGCGTCGGCCGCGTTAGAGGCGCCGCACGCATGTCAAAAGCTTGAAATCTCAAAACGCACAGCGTCCGCCGTGCAAAAAGCTTCAAAACGCGCCTCACAGGAGGCGCGGGACGCACAGCGTGACCTCTGACGCTCCTAGAAGCGCATCCACCATATATTGTCTATGTAAACCTGACGCTTTGGACGCGTTTGGTGTGAACATGCCATAACCCCTAAACATAGCTCCACTAGATCCCTCCACCTAACCCAAAAAATGCCAACATTGCTGCATAGATGTCATAATTTAGCAAAATATGTCATAATTTAGCAAACACCGCTTAATTACAGCCTTCATGAAATGGTATTCATGCTAATAACAGATAATGACAGTGTAATGTCAGCCTTATGTATAAAACTTCAAGTAAAGTATTACCAAAAATTCTCTCCCACTCATCATTGGCAAAAAATTCATTCTCTGTCCATAATTTACCGTCTTTATGAAATTTGACTCAGTTATGTGGGGTTTGTTCCTCAATCATTCAACAGCGTTTAATCCATATTGGATCTGGATTGCGCTTTTCAGCATTTTTTTTCCCAAACATGTGGGTGTCCATTCATTGTGACCTATACTGTACGGTTATGAATGGATCCTTTATAGTGTGAATTGGTCATGATGATGGCAATATCTGACAAAGAAGAGATTTGGAGCTTTGTACTCTTGTCATTATTATTTTCTAATGTGTTTTTTTATTTTTTATTTGCAACTAAACTAAATGTAGTCATAATTAGTCATTTATAGCTGCTGAGCTACAGGAAAAAAAATAAAAAATAAATCACATTGCTTACTGTGTTTAAATCTTCACTAAAAAGCAGGTTCAACTTTAACTTGACTTTATTTGGAGAAAAGAAAAAAGTGGAATATTTGTCAGTGCTCTGCTTACTTTGGTCTAAAAGTTCGTTCTTGGTTTTCTTTTAATGTTCAATGTGAGCTTGATAGAGAGCGTAGACTTTCAACTATTCATGTTATTCTTCATATTGGAAAGCAAAAACCTATTAAACAGATACAACTGAGGTATGAGAGAGCTGATAAATGTAAGGGTGATCTTCTGAAACGCTTTAGCATTTATTATGTGTGAATGTGTTGTAATAATGCACTGCTCTACTATCACCAACCTCTTGTAAAACTGAATTGGCCTCCCACTAAATGTCCTTCTTTAGTATGGAAGTCACATCCTGGAAACAGCTAATTAGTCTCCAGCTCAGCATGTGCACACTGCACAGCCCCAATTATTGGTCAATGTGCCCTTTTCAGCTCACAAGTGTCATTGTCGGAGCTGTTGTGTGATGCGTGGCCTCGTCTCAGTGCCAATGACAGGCGAGCCCAGAGCAGACCATCAGCTCTGAGGTGATGGATGCTTCTCAAGCTCTGGGTTGAACAGGAGCCTCACGAGTCTGTCTCTGCCTGTAGAAAGTTTACCATCATCGGATTGAAAAAGAAAAGATGCTCAGATATCAGAGCAGCAAGTTGACATGACGTCCCATGAAATATAGTTTGGATAGTCACTGTAATGCATTAATTGAGAGTATTTAATTACAGAAAAAAATAACGCACTAAAAAAAAAAAAAAAAAAAAAAAAAAAAAAAACTGCCAAAAATTGCGAAACCTCTCATTGCACGAGTTCCTGGAATACCCATAATACTGACGCACCAGCTACAACAGTAGGACCTGCAGAGAAATCATTGTGCTTTGTGCGTGATTAATTTTTGTTAAAAATAAAAAAATAAAACACTGGATGGAAAACAAAGGTCCAGTTATGTGCAAATTGTGAAAGAGTTTGTGGATCACCGGAGCTCTTCCTTCTCCAGCGGAGCTCTTCCACCTCAATGCTAAACATGTAGCAGCTAGCACCTCAATGCTAAACATGTAGCAACAAACATCTCAATGCTAAACATGTAGCAGCTGGCACCTCAATGCTAACATGTAGTAGCAAACACCTCAATGCTAAACATGTAGCAGCTAGCACCTCAATGCTGACATGTAACAGCTAGCACCTTAACGCTTAACATGTAGCAGCTAGCACCTCAATGCTAAACATGTAGCAGCTGGCACCTCAATGATAACATGTAGTAGCAAACACCTCAATGCTAAACATGTAGCAGTTTGCGCCTCAATGGTAAACATGTAGCAGCTGGCAACTCAATGCTAAGATGTAGCAGCAAACACCTGAATGCAAACATGTAGCAGCTGGCACCTCAATGCTAAACATGTAGCAGCTAGCACCTCAATGCTAAACATGTAGCAGCAAACACCTCAATGCTAACATATAGCAGCAAACACCTCAATGCTAACATGTAGCAGCAAACACCTTAAGGCTGAACATGTAGCAGCTAGCACCTCAATGCTGACATGTTGCAGCTAGCCCCATAACGCTAAACATGTAGCAGCTAGCAGGAACAACGGTCCTCGTAGGAGCAGACAGTGTCTCCTAATGAATAAATCCATGAGTGACAAATAAACAAAGTCAGTGGATAAATGATTGCAATGGACAGTTGACCACTCTCTGTAAAGGATGTGGGCGGGGCTACTACTGCTAAGTGATTGCTTGAAAATTTACAGCACTGTGATTGATGTGTTTTATTTATTATATATTATATAAAGTTCAGTGATCAATAATTGTATTGCTCAGAAAAGTGTTTATGACGTGCTAACTATATAGCGCCACATATGGACCTGATGTTTTATTTCATTAGTTTTTCTATCATTTGGAGAATGACGAGTGTACACATCAATAGCCATGTTTTCATTACCCTTGGAAATGTGTAAAATCTAAATAATGTAATGGAAACACCTGAATTTCAATAAAAAACTAAAATATCGCTAAAAAGTTTTTACACATTCATGAGGAGGAATTTCCAACAATTTGAAATTCAAATGTGTTGCAAAACCACTTCTCTCTAAGAAAACATGACGCCGTACGTGTGGACAGAAGAGGAGACCCAGACATTTCTTAGCATTACAGTTAAAAGTTATTATTAGTGCCACATTAGACATGAAACAACAAAGGAATGCAGAGGGTTCTAAGGAGGTTTGGAACGTCTGTCTTTCTGCAGCGAAGTCTCGCGAGATGAGATTTCACGGGAGTTACGAGGCTGTAAAACAACCTTCAATGGAAACACGTTTAAACAGCAATAATACTTCGTCGACATTTAGAAACATCGCTTTTATTCTGCAAAAAATTGTAACGTTAACCCAGCTAATATTTCCCCTGATGGTCTAAACTAAAGGTGGCAGTAGCCCATAGGACTAGTCTCACATACACAGGAATATTAATGTCTACGCCTGCATCTGTTCAAGTCTATTAAAAACAAATGATGTTCTGAAGCCGCTTTGTTATATATCAATCTTTTGATCTCATACAATAATGTAATTAATTTAAATGAAAATAATTTAAGTTGAGGGCTTTCCTCAGCATTTTCTTAGGTGAGATTAAAAAACGAATGAATTAGATGAATTCATTACAGAGCATAATTAATTCATCGCAAAACATTTAATCTATTGACAGCATTAAGTTTAGGATGTATTTTGATGAATGGACCAATCAGGGCTTTATTTTTTGTACATTTCATGATGTCCATCACCACGCTTATATTGCGACAGTGTTGGTTATGAGTTGATGACTGTCTAACGTAGGGAAGCTCCTTCCTTTGAGTGAAATCTAGATTGAAGATGTTCTTTAGACGCATTTCTCCACATCGTCTTGTCAGGATGTCGAGAAACTAGACTCGATCGCTCAGAGGCTGCAAATGGGAAAAAAAGACGATGTAATGTCTGTCTGAAGATGACTGATGTGAAGTTTGGCTGTCAAGTGTGTCTTTGCCATTTCAAACTGTGTTTCATGTTCTGTCACATGCAAGTTAAAAGTGCTTTTATTTTGACAGAGAAAAGACCCTGAATGAGTCATGTTTGAAACACAAAAACACATTCTGTTTTGGTGCACAATTATAGGCTTTTTATGGTGCTCAGCTTTGGATACAATTCATCATTATGATCCCTTCCATCATCATGATTGTCGTCTTTTCTTTCCCCATTTTATATCAAATTGCTGTCAGACGCAGAGATGATTTTTTTTAATTTTTATTTTTTAAAGGCATCATTCACAAACTATTTAGTTTTCATACCTGGCATCGTCCCGGTGGGCCGTTTTTAACAAGCAGACATTGTAACAGTTGGGCAAAAATGGTCCAAAGGTGGCAAAAATGGCAAAAAAAAGAGTGAAAAGTGACTAAAATGGGCCAAAACCAGTCAAGAGTGACCAAAAAAATCAACACATAAAGAGGAACCAGGTGGTATGTAATGGAAAAGGGTCACTTAAATGAGCAAAATGTGGAAAACTGTGAAAAAAGGGCAAAAAAGTGGAATAAAAAGAGGTAAAATGTAGGAAAACAAAGAAAACCAGTTAGCTCATTGGGATGAAAAGTGGCCAAAAAGATGATTTAAAAAAAAGGACAAAAATTTGATAAAAGTGTCAAAAAGAATTTTTAAAAATGGACAAAAAATAGGAAAAAGGGACATTTATTGGCAAAAGAAAAGCTAAAGGCTGAAAAACATGTCAGAACTTTTTGAAAAGGAGCAAAAATGGGACAAAGGAATTTTCAAAATGGCCAAAAAAAAAAAGGTAAAAAGGAGTTTAAACGTTTCCCCCTTTTAAGGTTTTCTGGGGGAATAATAATTCAAATTAAGACATAAAGAGCCACATGTTGGGCATTTATCACTGTGTTTCCATTACAGATTTTCCCAAAATGAAAGCAATATTCCTAAATGTCGACAAAGTATTTGGGCTTTGAAAGCGTTTCCATTGAAGGTTGTTTTGGAGCCTGGTTACTCTTGTGAAAACTCATGGTGTGAGACTTCGCTGCAGAAAGACGGACGCTCCAAACCTCCTTAGAACACTCTGTATTCCTTTGTTGTTTGTTAAAAGGTTAATGCTAAGAAATACCCTCGTCTCCTCTTCTGTCCATACGCACAGCGCTATGTTTTCTCGGAGAGAAGTGGTCATGTGACCAGGTACCTCACGTTCTCTGATGTATATTTGCAGACGAAGTGTTTCAATAGCGCTTTTGCGACACATTTCAATATTGAAACTTCTGAAATTCCTCATGTAAGCGAAAAACTTTTTAGTGATTTTTTTTTTCATTCAGGTATTTCCATTACCTGTTTTTATTATGTTATTTAGATTTTTTTCATTTCCGAGGGTAATAGAAACGCAGCTATTGACTCTCTCTGATAATGTAATGGGCTGGTCTTGATAGAAAATGCCAGGGCTGCCCCTGGTTACCACACGACACACTCAGGACACAGTGTAAAGAAAAGGCCACAGTGTGAATAAACACATTGTGTTTCCAGAGATTTCAAACCCAATGGTTTGTTTTGGGCTCTTTTCCTTGGTAGGTCGGATCATTCATCTCCAGCCCTGCTGAGACGTCACAGCGGGGCTGCGGCTCAATCGATCAGGAAGTGTCTCTGCCCTTTGTGTGCGTCTGTTTCCTCAGTCATGTGTGATGTGTGTACTTATAGCAGAGATGTGACTGGAGCACACCTTTCCTTTTATCATGTATCTATTATCCTCTCTCCTTCTCATTTTCCTTAAAAAAATAACACCTTCACAGCCCAAACTGATCCCTTCATCCTTTATCCCACCTTTCAGCCTTTCTTTCTCTGACCTCCACACCTGATCTGTCTCATCGTCCTCTCATCCAACCCTCCTCCCCCTCCTCATACACCCAAAAATGAGACAGCTGACAGCTAAAGGGCTTTATCTGTTGTCCGTTTAACGCTCACTCTCTGCAGTGACACTTCATTAGCCACTTGTCAGGAGAGACGACTGGATTCACACATAGCAGGTAGATGTCATGAGGGATGTGATGAGAAGGGCCAAGTAGAGGGATGGATGGATGGATGGATGGATGGATGGATGGATGGATGGATGGATAGATGGATAGATGGATAGATGGATAGACGGACGGACAGACGGACAGACGGATAGACGGATAGATGGATAGATGGATAGACGGACGGACAGACGGACAGACGGATAGACGGATAGACGGATAGATGGATAGATGGATAGATGGATAGATAGATAGATGGACGGACGGACGGACGGACAGACGGACAGACGGACAGACGGACAGACGGATGGACGGATAGACGGATGGACGGATGGATGGATACATAGATGGATGGATGGATAGATGGATGGATGGATGGATGGATGGATTCCAGCAGATGAGAAGTAAAGTAGCAAAAACTTTGCCTTAAAATGTTTTTATAGACAAAAAAAAATACCTGAAAGCAATTTATTTTGCACATAATCTGCATCTTCTTGATAAAATCTAAACACTAAACATGCAGGTGTGGGACGATATAACAATACGATGCCATGTTTGAAAAAGAAAAAAAAGACAAAAGTATTGCAGTTGGAAAATAACCATGTTTTTTTTTTTTTCAATTGTATAAATTTCGCCAATGATGAGAGATAAGGATTGATTTTTTTAAACTGATCCAGAATGAGTATATTGATCCGTATCATCTCCAAAATTTTACGGAATCTTCCATGGTTTAAGGTCTAACTTTGGTTCTGATTTTGTCAAAATCCGTAAAGTACTTTTGACGTAATCCTGCTAGCAGAAAAACAAATAAATACTGTAAATAAATGCTGGTTAAAATATTATAAACAGTAACACTGCTGCCAAATTCCAAGTTTCAATATATGTGTAACAACATTAATATGACCAATAAAGACAAAACGCACAATTTAATTAATTAATGAATAAGAAACACCAGTTTTTTTCTATTTAAAGCGCAAAAAGTGCAATTCATGCCAGTCTGATATTAAAACCCATGTCATTTCATCATCATGACATTCTTCAAACAAATATTCCTCTCCGTGCATGAACTTTGCAAACCGCGGATAGCGCTCGTTTGCGTCAATGAGCTTTTATTTTGGTACATCGGGTAAACTTGCATATTAGATAAATATTAAGTTTTACCCGTGACATTTAGATTTAACATTTAATATTTAGATTTTACATTTAGATTAAATATTTTACATTTAGATTTATCATTTAGATTAAACATTTAGATTCAACATTTAACATTTAGATTTAATAATTTAGATTTAGATTTAACATGTAATGTTTAGATTTAACATTTAATATTTAGATTTAACATTTAGATTCAATATTTAACATTTAGATTTAGATATAACATTTAATATTTAGATTTAACATTTAGATTTAACATTTAGGTTTAAAATTTAGGTTTTGACTTATTTAGATTTAACATCAATATTTAGATTTAAATTTAGTGTTGAACATTTAGATTTACTATTTTGATTTAACATTTAGATTTAATATTGACATTATATTTTTAAGAGAAAAGTACATATCCCAAATTTCACAAACATCGCTGTTAATCTGGTCACAAGTAACGCAAAAAAATTCACATGCGGTTTTTTGAACGTGATTTTTTTGCGAAATGTTGCGAAAATTTGCAGTTTATTTTTAGCATGTGCAGCTTAACAATCGGCGCACCATACCATCGACGCTAAAGCTTGTGACATTTGATATTGCGATATATTGTTGTACGATATATCATCCCTCCTTTAATAAACAGTAAAATTCCCATTGCAATACACTTTATTCCTGTTAGCTTTCATGTAGATACAATACGTAACAGATAATTCAGTAAGTTAATTCTGAATTCAATCTTTTTTTTGGATGTTATAACAATAAAAGGGAGTCAGAAATGTTTGATCTTATTGTGAAAAGTCAGTGTACGGTGGTGTTCTGTGCATGAGATACAGATAAACATCTGTATTTATTTGTTATAGCTTTGTTTGTATATGTCTCTTTATCACAATAAAGTTGCATCTATTATCTGATGGTAGCGGCTCCTGGAATAATAAGATTCTTCTTTATAATAAACACAAGGAAGCAAATAAGATAACAAATCAGATCAACCTGACAGTCCAATGAATAAATGTTCTACAGCTTAGATTCAATAATGTCCCCAAAGAAACCATCTCGTATTTTTGTCCTAAACTATGGCGTTATAGAGAAAGAGGATTTGATGGAGCTGGAAGAAGGATGATGAGAATCATTGAAGTTGAGATTTCTCAATGTCACGGTTAAGTTCAGAGGTGAGACTCATGATGATCTCTGAGCTGAAGTTAATATAATATGTGTCACAGTCAGCTGAGAGAAAAAAAAGGCTCCAATAGATTCCTGCACTGATGTGCACGGACTGCTACGGCTTCACAGTTTAGATGGAGAAGATCCAAAAATGTCCGAAACATAGGCAGAGTTTAAGATTCTTGTCGGGGGTCGGGAGTCAATATTAAATCTAAATGTTAAATCAAAATAGTAAATCTAAACGTTCAATACTAAATTTAAATGTTCAATACTAAATTTAAATCTAAATATTGATGTTAAATCTAAATATTGATGTTAAATCTAAATATTGATGTTAAATCTAAATATTGATGTTAAATCTAAATATTCTTTAGCAAGGGAAGTTGGCAAGTCAGATCCGTAACTTCGGGTTTGATTGGCTCTCAGGGCTGGGCTCGTGCCGCACCTACAATTTATGAGCTGGAGTATGGGCAGGAGGAGCAGCCGCCACCGCCGCATTCTTCTCCCCACCGCGTCGTCCCCCTTTGCCGGGAGTCGGAGGGGACGGGCGACCCGGGGTCACCTGTCCACCTTGACCCCGGCCGCCGCGCCGGCCCTCGGTGAAGGAGGCCGATGACTGCGGCGAGGCCAGGGAGAGGGGGGGGAGAACCACCAACGCGGCGAGGAGGGCCGAGCACCGAGAGAGCAGAAGGGAGAGGAGGGCGGCGGTGGCGGCTGCTGCTCCAGCCCATATAAGGTAGCTGCAGCGTGAGCACAGCCCCGCTTCGCACCACAGCCCTGAGAGCCGATCCTTATCCCGAAGTTACAGATCAACTACTGTCTGCATACTCAATCAAAAGAAAAGGGAGGCTGGCCCGACTGACTGTTGATTTTTGAGACAGTGCTACGGAGCTTGTGGTCACTCGGGTGAAAGTTACCGGTCTAGCACCCCTAGTGGCCAAAAGTTACACAGTGTGCCTTTAAGGTGATAATCATTTGTTTTGTCCAACTGGTGCGTCGCATTGGGTGACAAACACGTCAGATATAGTCAAAGGCGATATAACGGGTACTAAAAATGAAACTGCTCCAGAGGAGGAGTTTCCGTTCGCTGACGCTAGTGAGCGGCAAAAATCCAACTGGCCTGTTTGGAGCGGATTTTTAACAAAATGTAGAATAAGAAGGGAGGGAAGAAACACAACATTTTCAAATTTGGACCTCTGAATGAGGCTAAAGGGATGTTTATCACTGTAGCAAAATCATTATTATAAAGTTAATTTTTCATAATACCGCCCCTTTAAAGGATTAAATGCTTTTCGAATACAGCAGCATATCGTAAGTGCCACATACCATTTGTAAACTTCTTTTTAACCATATTCTCAGACACAACCATCACAGCAAACACAGCCAATTATTTTGTCAAACTTGGAAAAAAATGGTGACATAAACAAGCCAGCGCTGAGTCCTCACCTTTAAAGCAATGCCATGTTTTACTGAATCTATACATTCCATCAAAAGTGGTCCTAAAACCTTCCTAGACATTCAAAAATCCAATGAACCACAGCATTTGGTCCAAAACACAGTAAACCTGATGTAAAAAAAATAAAATGTAATGTTTACAAGAAGAAAGAAACTCCGCCTCGATTTCTTCTTCCTTTTTTTTCTTTTTTTAACTGTGTAATTACCATGTCATTAAAAATTCTCATTTTTTTAGATTAATGTTGTAAATTCATGATAAAATCAGGCTGGCGGCCACTTTCTGCTTCATTTTTGCTGCAGTATTATAACATGAACTGTTTATATTGTGAAGAAAAATTGCGCAACAGAAGAAGAACCAAGTCACATGACCCGAGCAACAAAAAATAACTTGTATGGTCCTACAGTGTTTCACCCTTTCAATGCTGAGTGTCATTTACAGGCTACGTGCACACCCGCACAACCTCACTTTTGCTCGTGCGTGTAAATACTGTATGCATGCATTCAGCCACCTGGCAACAGCTGTTAGTCCTCAGCTCCTCATTGATAAAGAATGAATGACAGTAATTATGCCAGCGGAGGTAGCTAATAGCTAAAGGCTAATAGCTAGCGTGGGCTGACAACATACTGCACATGGTTCAGATTCTCCCGCTGAGAATGATTGAAGACTTTCCACTTGAAGTGACATCGACATAAATTCACTGATTACAAAGTGTCAGTCAGCTTTACAGCCTCTGTTTCAGTTTATATGATGCTAATAAAACATCCATCCATCAATACGTAAATAACTGTACACGTGTATAATTACACATGGAAAAAAAAGAATAGTTTTTCTATAATATAACCTAAAAATTGTATTTCTTTATTATATTTACTTACTAGTTGATTTATTTGTTGACTTACTCAATTATTGACTTATTTATTAATTTACTGATGTATTTATTTGTTGGTTTATTCATGTATTTACTTATTTATTATTTAACTAATTTATTTATTTGTTGCAATACAAATTATTTACAACTATGTAGTAGGATTATGATAAAACAATTGGGCCTCAGACTTCCTGAAATGCTAATTATATGTATTAATTCTACTATTTATCATATTTATTAATACTTATCATATTTTATATATTTATTACATTTAATATAATGTGTTAAGGATTCATTTATTCAGACAACTTTTTTTCAGGAAATTGGATCTCCTGACATGTTTTGACTGCCAACTGTCAGTCTTCCTCAGAGGCATCTATCACATTTGGCTGAAAATTTGTCTGAATAAATGAAACCTTAACATATTATTTCAAAACAGAAGACAACATGAACTTGCTGGAATTGTTACATTTAATATATTCATAGTTATGGCATTTATGTTTATTACATTTTTCTCAAACCAGCAGAAATTATTTGAAAAAAGAATAAATAAAATAAATACAATTAAAATAATTGTTCAAAATTTTTGTCCTGCAAATATATTAACTCACAAATTCCCACAGTACACAATTTGCTCCTTTAAAATCTTAATTGATTACAATCTTTACCAAAAATCTCAGCCGCCATTCAAATGATAACAAATGCAGCAAATTGTCCTCCATAAAACCAATAACCATTAATTAAAACCATGACCTCAGCACGTGAAATCATCATTAAACTACACACAGTGTGTAGCTGGACTGACAGTGAGCGTTAGCACGTGTGATATTAGGAGAATAGGATTAATACGGACACACGCACGCGCACACACAATTTAATTTGAATATGATTATCTTATCATATAATTTCCCCAGTTCTTGCTCCTAATTTCCCACGTTTTAACCCTCATTAAACCAGCTGCGTCACAAATAAAGCTTCTATCCATAGTCTGTGCAGTTTACGTGTTCTCCCTCAGGCTTCTGTAGACAACTTCTCCCTCCACAACCAAAGACATTCCATGTTAATTTGATTAAACTAGTGCAGTGCCAGTAGGAAGTCTGTATTCATACTGCACATGCATGGGCAGACAATCTAGGCTCCGCCCCCAGTGGACAATTTTATGAAATAATTCATTACTGGTATCATGACAGTCCAAACAAATCCAACAGTCACTGTTGAGGTAGGACTGATGACATCATAACTGTAGAGGGAGGACCAATGTCCCAATGTTCCAAAATGGGTGGAGCTTAGGGGTGGACTCTCCAGTGATTTGCTCTGGCGTGCACATGGCTACGGTGTGCAGTGATTGGCTAGGTAGGACCGATGTTCCAATGTTCTAAATGATGGCATTATCACTGTAGAGCTCGGACTGATGACGTCATCAAGCTAGGACTGATGACATCTGTCATCTCCGGAGGTGGGCTGTGGGGGTGGGGCTGCCAAACAAATCTGACGTTGCTTACTCTTGAACCAAGCAGCAGCCATGTTGAAAGTCTCAGGTCAATTTGATCCTGATCCGCAGAGATATTTGAGAAAAACACAGACACAGACACAGACACAGACACAGACACACACACGCGCACACACACACACAAATTCCCCTGTTCCTTAGTGACTAAACTGCATAAATAGTTTAATGATCTACTATCACTGCAATAATAAAGAAAATTGTATTAATAATGCATCACACACAACACAATGATTACAAGTCACAAAGAAAGTCATCCTTTGATCTGAAATAATAAAACCTATGTCCATAAACCTGATGCTTCCTCGTTTTAGTGTGGGGGCGTGGAGTGGGCGGGGCATGTAAATGTGTGGAAACGGAGCAATGGTTAATGCTGCTTTCAAAGCAACTGGGACATCTGGGTTATCTGAGCTCCTACTTTAAAAAGAAGTGCATTACACAAATACAAACGTCTGTCTTTAAATTAAGGAACGTTTTTGAAGATGGAGATCTCTGTGAAATTATCCGAACATCTTTCTTCATGAAGATTAATTCACGCATATAAAGAAAAGTTGCTAAATGTTTGAGTTGGCTGCACATTGTTTGAAGATTGATAGATGGGAATTTTTGTGGCGACAAACTCAGAGTCAAAGATGACGTGTCGTTGGTCGATATTCATGTCAGTATTTAGAATAATCACCAACTTAAGCATGAATACAGGAAAGGACAAATAGTTTTGTTTATTTTTTGTTGTCAACTTGCATTTTTATAAGTAATTTCTTCAGTGTTTGTTGTTTATTTTGAATCCATTATGTGTATTTTTTTGTAATATAAATAAATGGGGCCCATTACCTCGTATGTGTCACGGGGGCACCAGGGGGCCCCATCTTTCAAATGACAACTCCTCCGTTAGTTCTCGTTAGATCTGAATGCAGTTTGGTATGAAAACCCTATTTTTCAAATGACTACTCTATCAATCGGGCTGTAATTTGACATGGATGTTCAATGAGTGGATGTCAAGAGCCTTTCTGAGAACTTTTTTTACTCTGTAGAACCGAGTCATTTGACTGAATTCTCAAGAACGTTGTGGTACGTGCTTTTCGGCGAGGAGACGTTTCGCGCGCCAGGCCGTAGTTTATCCAAACTCGTTTTTTAATTTCCCCCGTAGTCACTGGTCAGCAAAAACCTGGGGGTTTAGTTACACTTTAGAGGCTTGGAAGAAATTTCTGTCTGCATTAATAATAATGTAGTAGATCCGACTGCATTGGAAACCCCAAATTATGATGAAACGCGCAACAACTGCGTCAAATTTGATCAAGATCACTCAATTACAAACCAAAATGAGAATTCATGAAATTTCACCAACGATGAGAAAAAAAAATGCTTTTTTGATTTGATCCCCTCCAAATTGTAATGGAAGAGACTCAAGGTAGGAAAAATAAAGGGTGGGGAAGAATAGATTATTTTACAGTGAGGGTGAGATGTGAAGTTGTAGAACATATTGTGCTTATTATGTTGTGTAATCAAGCCAGTATAGTGACAAGTGTGAAACTTAGCTATAATGGTGGTGGCTGTGGACAGGGGGAATGAGTGAATGGTAGTACCTAAAGCAGGTATTTGGGATTAACGTGTCTAAGGTTAAGCCCAGAATGAGTTTTATCCCACATCCCAAGGCTTGCCAGTGCATCGTATACCAGTATATGTGCAAAAACCGCTACCGTAAACCAGGAACAGCCCCGGGCCCGCAGATGTAGCCAGGCCAGCAGAAAGAGCGGGGGCCAGGGAGCCCCAGGCCACCCCCCACGGCCGAGCAGCCCCCCAGACGCCCCCAAAATCCCAGGCCTAGAGGCAGCCACCGCCCCCCACACACACATCCGAGGAAGCCCCAAGCAGCCGAGCACCCAGCACATCCCGCCACCGACCCCAACCACCAACCCTAAGCCCCTTCGCCAGCATCCCGCCCCCCACACCCAAGTACCCAACCCCCCGAGGGGAGACCCGGACCCAGCAGAGGAGCCAAGGGCCACACCCAGCAGACGGCCAGAGCCGCGCTGAATGGGCAGCCGGGGGGTGCCCGCTGGTGGGCCCAGAGCCAGCAGGGACCGGACCCCAGGCCAGAAGGACCCTGAACGGGAGCAGCACCGAGATTGAATGTGTTTTTTGTCTAATTTATTGTGTTTTGCTGTCGTTTAGTGTATTGTTTGACTCATTTATTGTGGTTTTGTTGTGGTTTAGTATGTTTTTGGAGTTATTTTGTGGATTTTGTATGTTTCTCTCAAAATCTTTGCGAAGGATAAAGTTTTGCAGACGTTAATCTAAAGTTATGCTTGTTATATTTTCTTTACCAACTGTGAAATAGGTGACTTTAAAATAACAGATCAACCTCGTGTGAGCTACCATCACCTCCGTACGATTCCTTTATGTAGAATTCCCATTGAAAGGTTTCCTAAAATAACACACAGACATTTGTTGGAATGTGACGTGGAGACGTTTCGGAGTAAATTCAACGTGTGTGCGTTTGTGTCACGCTGTGAAAAATCACAACTACAAATTGCTGCCTGATTCCCTCCCCTGTGCTTTACAATAACTGGGGCAGAGAAAGAGAGAGAGAAATAGAAATCTGCTTTTATCACAGAGGAGGAATATTACGGATTCTGTCGACAGCTTGTTAGAATCACCGTCTTTCTTTCGTGGTTTTTTTTGGAGCAATTAAAAAAAACAATTGGTCCCCTGGAATAGAGAAAAAAGAAGGCTCTACGCCAGCGTCTCAGGAGCCAATATCCTCCTCGTTTTTAACCGCCCTGGGCTCTGGGCAGGCTGGGGTTCTACTACGTGATAAGATGAGTGAGTGGCAACGTGCACGGGCCAACTTCCTGTCAATCACACAAATCGGTCGTGGTTTTTACCAAAACACGGCAATGTGCTCACAGGAGTTATAAACTTTCAGACAAACGTGACTTACAGATGTGTTATTGTGGTGGAGAGATAGAAAACAGAATAAAACACTTCCCTCCATTATTCATTCCTTGTTAGTGTGACAGAAAAAAGGAGAAAATAATCATAAAAATGCCTGAAACTACGTTTTCTGACACAAACGCAGAGGAACTGTGGAAGGGGTTCAGCGGTAAAAACAAAATGTAGGATTGTTTCAGTCGGGAAAAGAAGACAAAACAACACTTTTGTTTTTTGGAACCTGACTGGGATTTAAATGGGATGTGAAGCAGAAATCCTGTGACAGAACTGGGCTGATTGAAGGCTTGGGAAAACACTTCCTCACATACTGGAATAGTGGTGGAAAACTCCCAATAACAAGTGGAATCTGCTCCTTTTCAGCAAAAACGACTGAATTACCAGCTTAGAAATAAACTGAATAGTTTTAAATACAACTTTTTTTGCTACAGGGAAATGTCTAAATAACATTTTTATAGACTGAATGTTTTAGCTTTCTATTTGTGTATATTTTTGCTTTCATTTTGTAAATTTTTGGAGTGATTTTGTAAAATGTTTAGTTTTTGTTATTTACTGTCCTTTTATGTTGTCGTTTTGTGTATTTACGGTTTATTTTGTGTACATTTGTTGCCGTTTTGTCTGTTTTTGGAGTCATATTTTGTGTTTTTTTTGTTTTGAATACTCATCTATTATTTTGTGGTCATTTTGTGTGTGTTTGGACTCATTTTGTGTATTTTTCTACTTTAGTGTATTTTTGTTTTCATTTTGTGTACAGTATATTTGTTGCCGTTTCGTATGTTCTTGGAGTCATGTTTAGTGTTTACTGTTTTAAATATACTGTATATATATTACTTAGTTATAATACATTACAATATTCATTACAATACATTATTTTGTGGATGTTTCGTGTGTCTTTCGAGTTACTTTGCATAGGTTTGATGCAGTTGTGTGTATTTTGGAGTCATTTTGTGTATTTTTGTTGTCATTTTCTGGGTTTTTGGAGTCATTTTATGCAATTTTTTATTTTATGTATTTTTTTGTTATTTTGTTTACCCTTTTCTTGTTGTTATGTGTATTTTTGGTTTCCGTATGTGTATATACAGTATGTTGCTGTTTTGTCTGTTTTTGAAGTAATATTTTGTGTTTTTTTTTGTTTTGAATATTTTTCTGTTGTTTTGTGGTTGTTTTGTGCATCTTGGGAGTGATTTTGCATATTTTTTCTTATGTTGTCTTTTGTATATTCATTGCCATTTTGCATGTTAGTCATATTTAGTGTTTTCTGATTTAAATATTTTTCTGTTATTTTGAGGATGTTTCGTGTGTCTTTGGAGTTATTTTATGTATTTTTGATGCAGTTGTGTGTATTTTGGTAGTCAATTTGGTAAGTTTTGTTTTTGTTTTGTATTTTTTTCCTTTATTTTGTGTAATTTGTGTATTTTTCTGTAATTTAGTTCACCTTTTCTTGTCGTTTTGTGTGTTTTTGGTTTCCTTATGTGTATATTTGTGGCCATTTTGTCTGTTTATGGAGTAATATTTTGTGTTTTTTGTTTTTAATATTTTTCTGTTTTGTGTGTCTTTGGAGTTATTTTGCATTTTGGGAGTCAATTTGTCAAGTTTTGTTTTGTAAATTTTTTCCTTTATTTTGTGTAGATTTGTTGCTGTTTTGTCTGTTTTTGGAATCATTTTGTGCAATTTTTTAGTTTTGTGTAATTTTCTGTTCTTTTTTTTGTCCTTTTTGAGTATTTTTGGTTGATTTTGTGTATATTTGTTGCCATTCTGTCCATTTTTTGGAGTCATATTTTATGTTTTAAATATGTTTCTGTTGTTTGGTGCTCGTTTAGCGCGTCTTTGGTTTCATTTTGTGTAGATTTGTTGCCGTTTGGTCTGTTGTTGGAGTCAGATGACATCATCTTTGGCCTCAAGAAAAGAACAGTGAATATTGTCCCAACCTTCCCAGTAGGTTGATCAGGTGACAGATGGGCTGGTGTGGACCAGCTGCTCCTCCACCATGGGGAAGCCTCTCTCCACTGGGCCAATAATCAACATAAGGCACCCTCCCTCCACGGGGCCACTAATCCTCTTCCACTTCCTGTCGAGCTCCGACCTCGGGACTCTAACCTGGTTCCAGGGTCACTTCCTGGTGACGAGCGTCAGCGTCGACATGTAAAAAGGTGTTGGTTGGGTGTAGAGGGAACACGTAAAGGCTCAGTGATGTGATTAGTGTTCCCTGACATGGTTTCTCTTCTCCATCCTCCTACTGTGTCAACACTCCATCACTGATCCTCTGTGACTTCTTATTTCCTTTTTCTATACCTCAGCACGGAGTGAGTTCACTTCTATTCCACTTTCACTTCTCAAACTACCGACAGAGTTTGCAGTGTGTGATACTCGCTTGTCAGAACATTATTCTACAGAAAGGGAATAATAGGGTTTTTTTTTTTTTTTTTTCAAATAAAGGTTGGATGTCTCTAGTTTTATGATTGCGAATATTTCTTCCACATTTAAATTCCAACTTGCACTGCAGGGATCTAGACTCAGCTACAGAAGCAGCAGAAGTGAAGTTATAAAAGTAAAATGTGTGAGGACAGAGAAGAATTTGCAATTTGGGCATTTTTGTTGTTGTTTAGTGAATTCTAGAGGTCATTTTGTGTATTTTTGGTTTCATTTTGTGTATATTTGTTGACGTTTTTTGTTTTTGTTGTCACATTTAGTTTTTTTAATATTTTACTGTTATTTTGTGTATCCTGTTTTCATTTTATATGTTTTTTTTTCATTTTTGTTGTCATTTTGTGTATTTTTGGTTTCATTTTGTTTATATTCGTTGCCATTTTTTCTGTTTTTTTTTTGTGCATATTACTATGTAACTTTTTGGTCATTTTGTGTGTTTTCGATGCAGTCGTGTTTTTTTTTAAATATTTTACTGTTATTTTTTGGTCATTTTGTGTTTGTTTGGAGTCATTTTGTGTATCCTACTTTTTTATGTAGTTTTGTGCAATTTTTTGGAAAATGTTTTTTGCATTTTTGTTGTCTATTTGTGAATATTGCTTTTATTTTGTTCGTATTTGTTGCTGTTTTTCTGTTTTTGGAGTCACATTTTGTGTGTTTTTGTTGTGAATATGACTATGTAACTTATTAGTAAATTTTGTGGATTTTTGGAGCCATTTTGAGCGTTATTTTGGAGGAATAAACACATTTAGACCATCTGAATTTTTCTACTGAAAGGGAAGAGTAGGGTTTTTTGCAAATAAAGGTTGGGTATCTCTAGTTTGTGATGATTGCTGTTATTATTTCCACATTTAATTTCCAACTTGCACTGCAGGGATCCAGACTCGGCTACAGAAGCAGCAGAAGTGATGTTATATAAGTAAAATGTGCGAGGACAAAGAAGGGAGTCAATTTGCAATTTTTTTTCTATTTTTGGTGTGTGTGATTTGTTTATGTTTTGAATATTGTACTGTTATTTTGTGGCTGTTTTGTGTTTGTTTGGAGTCATTTTGTGTATCCTGCTTTCTTTGTGTGTGTTTTTGGAGTATTTTTATGCAATTTTGGGGGAAATCTTTTGTTATTTTACGCATTTTTGTGAATGTTGATTTAATTTTGTTTATATTTGTTGTCGTTTTTTTTCTGTTCTTGGATTCATAGAGATGTTTGCAACACAAACACACAAAATATGTTACTTTTTGGTCATTTTGTGGTATTTTGGAAGGATTTTCTTCATTTTTTTTGCAAATAAAGGTTGGGCATCTCTAGTTTTATGATTGTGATTATTATTTCCACTGAAATCTCACATTTAAATTCCAACTTGCACTGCAGGGATCCAGACTCAGCTACAGAAGCAGCAGAAGTGATGTTGTATAAGTAAAATGTGTGAGGACAGACAATAAATAATACAGTTGGGTAATAAAAAAAAAAGCCCATTACAGGCAAAACATTCTAATTTCAAGCTTTTTTTCTTTCAATTTCATACAAAAAACCACTTGCTTTTCTCAGAATTTATGAGAGAACATTAATATTTGCACAAAACACAAACCTGGCTCATGACAGGCTAATATTTCTCGTGACAAATCAATGCACCTTCAACAGTGCTGGACAGTATAAAGGATGCTTTCTAATCCAGTGCACCAGCGGAGGAAAAAAAATAACAGCGTTTGTAGCAAATATATGAGAGAATTAAAAGTTCTCTGACCATCAAAAGTGCAGACTTTATCCAACACTGTTTTTCTATAGACAGAATCCTTTGTAAACAATATCTCAGCCTCGATCGACAAGAAATAACATTTAAACGCTGCATTTTCCCTCTAAGGCACAGGAGACGCAGTACTTTGCTCTATTCATTCATTTCAAATGCCGTCTTTGAAAACTCCCTGAGAGCCACAATGTCACCCTCAGACTGTCTCCCTTACCTCCGTGTTAGAGAAAATCACATTTCAAGTGTTTGAGTGACAAGGAATCATTGACCTACTACAGTTTTACAAAGCAGTTAAAGCACTTTTACTATTAAAGCAAAAAGTTCTCGTACATCAAACATTTTCCACACCCGCTGAGCTCAGCTGACCCTGCACAAAAACACAAAAAACCAAGCTTTCAACATGAGCTTGTTTTCATGAATCTGATAGAAAAGTAATAAAGTCATATATTCACGTTCTCTTCTAATGATGTAGCTTTGGAGTGATTTAGAGCTTGAGTGTCATTAACATTTAGGGGACGGTCATTAACTCTAACCTTGAATTAAATGTTCTATTCTGTTGTAATAAAGGTTCATAGTTGACAAAAAATAATAATAATCAAACCACTTGAAAATCATGGGTTGCATGAAATATCTTCCAATTGAAATACATCAGTTTCAAGCAACACGTAAAAAAAATATTAATTTCCGTGACAGTTTCACAATCTCCTGAGTTTATGTTGTTTTAAAAAAAAAAGCAACAACCAATAATAACATTTAAAAAAAACATATTTCATTCTGTTGCGATTGCTTGAGACTAGGGGTGTAACAAGATAGTCGACTCACAACACGATATAAAATGCGATATAGGGCCCACGATACGATATTTAAAAAAAAAAAAATAATCCCAATGGAGATTAAAAAATGTACAGCAAATGTTGGAGACAGTGTGTGGGAGTGTTTAGCTTCACAAATAAAGAGTGAAAAGAAATGTACCAACCTGAAATTATTTCTTGCTTCTGTAACATCAAAGATTAGAGAACTTTAGTCTTAGAGCCTTTACACCTAGCATTCATTAGCTCCTCTTTCAGTTCTGTACCAATGGACTTTTCTATGGACTCTTATATATTAGCGGACCAAGCACAGTCGTGATGAAGGTCAGAGGATCTCTGTGAAACGTGTGCGCGTCGACGTGACAGAAACATAAGACACACCTGACAGTAAACGTTTTCACTCTGTGAACCGTCTCAACCTCTGCTTAGGACAGGCTTTAGTGCCCACGTGTGTAGAAATATGGCCGCTCTACAGACATTTTGACTCGTTTCAAGACAAGCACGCTCTGATGGCGGTATTTGCTCGCTTGCTGTTTCATGCGGGTTGTTTTTCCGGTGCATCACTACAAACAATCGACTACTGAGTCAACAGTGCATCCCTGTTGTCACCCAACTTGTAAACACTGCAGCATCTAAGATGCTACAAAAAGCAAGAGGGTTAAATGTCATCGAGTCCTTTCGTGTTCTTGAAACCTTTTTTACCAGATTTTATTTCATGGACCTTTTATTTTCATTTTGCCGTTTTTCTAGCATCTAGACCAGGGGTCACCCACTACCCGCTACTTCATAGGTACGGTTTAGTCCAAAGGGCTACGGGTTAGAAAACACTTCTAAAATACCAAATGTTCACGGTTTCACTTTATTTAGAAGCTAAGATAATATGGAAGGCTAACAGTAACTTTAAAAGGTAGGAAATGTTGAGGTTTCAACAATAATATTTTGTAATTTATGCAGTTGTTTAATTTTCATTACACTTCATAGAAATCATTATGTTCCTATTTTGCTAGCTACTAACAAACCACATTGTAAAATGTAATTATATGTCATACTTTATTAAAATCCACCTTGTTTTTTTTTTTTTTAAATAACACACCACAACCCATACAACAAATGTGCAGCACTTAAAAACACCTTATCAAGTGCAGCAGTATTTAACTAAATACTAACTACATCTTTCATATGTATTTATCTATGAGTGTTTGAATCCTGGAAAGTGAATCAGATTTTAACCGGAGCTCTTTTGTGACTAGAGTTCCTGAGGGCCCACCATGTTGGTGACCCCTGATCTAGACAGCCAAAGTTTGACTCCAAACAAGTACTGTATATAATGTTTCAGGCTTTCTAACTGTTCAGACTCAGGAAAAGATGAACAATTTCTAACACTGTAACGATTATTTTCTTCTGGCCTGATCTGCAAACATCAGAGGGTGGCAGCGCGTCGGCTGGAGGGAAACAAGCTCAAATGTGAGTGACCGGGATGCTTCAACCGACCATGAATAACAAGCCATCAGGCCCGAAGACTGATGGACGCATGAACTCATTCTGGACAGTATTGACGTACTTGGCGCACGCACACGTATTCCAAACAGACAGCGTAGAGAAAAAGCCACGGGCTGATGCCGAGCACTCATTAGTCTTTATGTAACTGTCTGTGTCGCTCCACGTGCTAAAATATCCCAGGAAAAGCCAGTGTGGGGGAGGGAACCAACAAGCTGTGAGCCAGCTGGGACTGAGTTCACGTACAAAAATGTCTTCTGATGCAAAAAAATTGTCTTTGTCTCTAAGGGAATGTTCAGTGGCCGTCGTCACGGACACAAAAGGCCTCGTGGTTTATGTGGGATTGGGTTTTATTCAGTTCACTGCTTGTCTTTTTAATGCCCACATAAGAGACTTTAATGTCACTAAAGGCTATTACGAGAAAAAGAATGTGTATCTTTATAAAACACTTATTTTACCATTGAGATTAAAAACCTCTTCATTTCTGAGACACGAATCTAAGGTAAAAAGCAGCATAAGAAATGAGTTAGAATATCTGAAATACAAATGTATATTATCTATATGACTGTTAATATATAATAAGAATGTATTCATCTTTGATAAATAATATCGCCCCCTAAGGTAGTGCAAAGTATTACACATTTAGGCTGTCGTTAATGTCACACTAACGTACTACTCCCTCCTATCTCCTTTCCTAGCCACTCTTCCTTAACCTCGTATTATAGTGTTTTTATTAAAGATAAAGTTCAGATCACAAAAAAAGCAGTTTGTCAAAAAATGGAAGATTATTTGCCCTGAAAAAAGATGTATTGCTCTACGAGGCCTACATTATGTATTCATCTGATAAAAAATGATTGTCACCAGCAGCTTTAGGTAAATCACGTTAGAATTGATGTGTTTTTCTTCATCTACAAATGAAAATCCCAGCAAGAAATTGTACTGGAATCTGTGCATTTGTATTTGATCCCAATTTAATTCACATTATGTACCTTTTTTCTTTTCTTTGTTTAGTTTTTCATCCTTTCATTCGAAATATTTCTGTAGAAATGTGCAACCACTGGATTTAACCCTTTATTCATTGTGGTTTTTGTGTAATTCATGGTGATCTGAATTTATCCTGTGATGAACCTAGTGCCCATTGAGAGCTGGAGACATGGACCAGCAGAAACCTGTGACCCTGAACAGCAACAAGTGAGTCTGAATATGAATAAAGTAAACGGACTTATTTCCATCTGTGTCTGTAACTCGTCAGATTCCAATACTTTCTCAGGTAAATAATCAGAGCTTTAACCTCAACAAAACCAAAAAGGAAATCAATTTATCGAGTCACTGCACGATTCACCTTCAAGGCACTGGTAGTTTGAATGAAAGGGAGCTCGACCACTGCCTCGTATCCATAAAAACACTCCATTCAAATTCCAAACACAAGCAAACATAAATGTTCTTCTATTAAATCAGAAAAGGGGGCGAAAATAAAAAAATAAAAACCTGCAACCCTGCATAAAATCTCATTTTGCCAGAAGCCAAAAGAAAGTTCAAGACGTTAATTTAATTCAAATTTACAGGAAGGGGTTGAATTTTTGTAGGAGAGGGAAAAAAGAAAAAGCATTTAAAACATTTTTATTTGAATGTCATTTTTCCAGTGAGTTGAGAGAAAAAGGTCATCTTCCAACGTTTGGTATTAATCTTCCACCTTTAGTGATTGGTTTTCAATCATTCATTAAAAGCTTTCCATGCTCCGAGGCACAAAGCTATGATTAAGGACTGTTTCTCTCCCTTTAGTCCAGCCAGCGGTTTCCTTTCCCGCCGTGGACTCACTCGTCCGTCCTGTTTCATTATTTAGTTCCTAATTAAAGCGCCTGCAGTGATGCTGCGACTGCACTCAGCTCCGTGTGTATCTGCTGCTTTCTATGAGTGCAGACAACACAGAGTCAGTGCCAACCAATGACTATATCTACGTAAAACTGGAAGGAAGTGTCAAGATAGTCCAGTTATTGTCCACTGTGATGCCAACGCTAGCATGGAACTGCAAATCACAACTGTTTTACTGCAAAATGTTCACTTTCTGAGGGATTTTATTTTGGAAGGGGGTGAAGGTGGTGATAAACTGTGACATGGTCACACAGCAAACAGGATAAAGAAGTGTAAATACACTGGTATATAGTTATAATAAAGACACTCCTGGTCAGAAACTAGTCCAATTAGGGCTGGGCGATATGTGGTATTATATATATAGCTTTAATAACAGATTCAAATTTAGTTTTGTGTTTATAAAAATACATTAAATCAATTAAAAAGCACTGTTGTTCACAGAATGAACAGATAACTGTTCAACAGGCTCAACATCCCATAAATAAAGACCAGACTTAAATCAGTAACTTCATTCACCAACAAACAGACTAATGAATAACAAACATCTGCATTATGGGAACTAGTTGGAACATTTGAGCATCACCAGGTATGTTTAACATCAACTAAATATCTATTAATGCAACGTTCAGTGTGTCTTGTTTGGATCTTTTTTTTATGACGTGAATCTTTTTTTGTTAAAAAAAACAAAAACCTTGAACATGTGCTAAAGGTATGGCCAAAGATGCATGGGCGGAGGGTAAATGTCTGTTATTCAACTAAACTAAATTACCAACTAATTCAGTTGGAGATATCTCAGCACCTCCAAATAACAAAAACTCTATTTAAATCCACAATTTTTCCAGGCCTCAGACATTTTTTATTTCAAATTGTTCAAAGAACTGTCAATTTTTTCAAAATCTGGCACATTTTCCTCAAATAGTTCCAAGAAATTTCCCCAAATTCGAAAAAAAAAGAGAAATTTAAGTGAAGATCCTGAAGGGACTGATACAGACCTACATTATTATTCATATATCTTTATTATGTCATTATAAAAAAGGCCCACTTAAGCTCAAACTGGTCCGTATTTGGCCCCTGAATTACAATGAGGCGTCACACCCTGTGTTGCTATAGAAACAGAATTGCCTTTTATTGCTGAAAATGTCTGAATTACATTCTGAAAATGCCGCTAAGTTGCCATTTCCTAAACCTTTTAACAGAGATGATTGTACAGTTGACTGAGCAAGCATGTCAATGTGTTATTATGTGATCTTTACATCTTATTATTGCTTTTTTTTCTTGTTTAACAGATGCAATTTTCTTTGTACGTATGTGTCTCATTAGGCACAGTAATAGAAATACAGAGCGAGAAACCAATGAGTCAATTAAAGTTATCAGTGACGTTGGCACATGTTTACATTGAGCCGTACATTGTGTAAATTGCCAACAGCAGAAAACACTGATGAATTATTCCGGGCATTGAGTTTAACGACAGGCAGAACGCCAGCCCTCCAGAGATAAGAGCTCATCATTTCAATCATTGAACCACGAGGCACAGCTTCGTGGCATATGGTACGGCGTTTTGAAATGTTACTGAAACCAATGAAACATCGATAAAACCCTCCGTAATGTCCTCGTTCACTGCTGTGGTCAGTGGAAATATCACAGCAATCATAATGAAACAGAGATGGTAAATGATTCCTAAAATGACTCATACGTGGTTTTAGTCGCACCTTAGCAAATCCAAAGCTATTAAAATAAAACCGGCTGAAGGAATTTGAGCTCCAGAATCATTTTTTTTTTTTTGGGGGGGGGGGGGGGGGGGGGGGGGGGGTTAATATTCTCTTTTATTGACGTAGTCATCATGTTTAACTACAGTTTATTGATTTCTGACCAACCACCACATGTCTGCAACATCCTGCGCTGTCGATGGTTGAGAGATGAACATATAGTAATTGTTTGGTGTTAAACTAATTGATTTCCAATCTTTAACACTAGTTTAGCAGTAAGATTACAAATCAATCAATAAAATAGCCCATGAATTCCACTGTGTTTGATGTATTAGAGCAGGAGTGTCATTATAGTTCAGGGGTCAAAGACAGAGCAGTTTGGGTCTCAAGAGTGCCACAGATATTATTATATTATATTATTATGCGGGAAATCAAGTCATTTCATCATTATTGTGCCCTAGAGTTTAGATTCTTGGCCCGAGCTCGACCCGAGTTTGGGTCTCACTTCGGGCCTAATTTTTCATATTTTTTTTAATCTCTATTACATTAATATTATTTTTTAATAAACACAAAAACACTTCGATATTGTTGTGGTATCTATCACAGGGGGCGACAGTTCCAACTCTGTGGTTTGGTAGTAGAGAACAAAACAGAGAAGAAGAGCTCTCCTAAGGGACCATTACTCTACCTTAAACAGTGCGCTGACACGCTCTGGTGGCTGAAGTTAGAGAGTGAATTGAGGACAGTTGAAAATGCCTAAACCCTGAGAATAGAAGGACACCCACCCAAAAGTTTACTGTTAATCACTTCTTTTTTTTTTAATCCTCTTTGGGGTAAACAACGGGTATCTTTAACTTTTCCTGGTTTTTTAGAGCAACCAAAAGCAGCAGATGTTGTTTTTTGGACTGAAAAATCTACTAAATGATCTAAAAATCAGGCTGAATGTTTCACTCCAATAGAAAACAATGGGATGTTTACAGGCAGTGGGGCCTTGTGACATCATCAATCACGTGATTTCAAGATGGAGGAACAGAGGCTTTAAAACTGTAGTCTTATTTTTCAAAAGGCAATTAAATGAACACGGAGCATAATAATGTGTTTTGTTAGGCATGGATCTTCTAATAAGTATATTGAGGCCAGATTTGTAAAAACAGTGGAGGATCCCTTACAGGGGAGAAAAATTAGTAATTTCAAAATAATGCGCCCTAGTTTGAACTTCCATGTACAAAAGGCACCGACAAAAGATATTAGATATTAGTCACTTTAAATGTTCTTGATTTTGTCAACAATTTCTATTTAATTCAGGGAAATGTTGTGGAATAATTGCAGAAAAATGAAGGTTTTTTTTTTTTTTTTTTAAACAATTTGCAATAATAAATGACTGACATTATGTGATATAAACACGGGGAAACTGTGAGCCATTGCAATTATTGTGGCATTTCATATGATTTGTGTATTTGTAGGCGTTGAGATGCATCCACAGCTGAATTAGTTGGTCATGTACACAACGATTCGTGCTTTCTGTGTCATTTTTTCCTTTTTCCTTCTCAAATACTGCCACTGTTGAAAAAGACATTTATTGTGTTGTCACGACACCTCGCTAATGAACTTACAGATCAACACCAGGATTGGCCAGAGTCGGTCGTCTGCAGGAAATGATGCGGGGTGTGATTGTTGCAAGGTGAGAAGGTCGGACACTGTCCTAGACTCGCTAATGATGATGTCGCTAACAGTCTAAATAAAGCCAGCGGGGAGAGGAAAAAAAGTGCTGACAGGGGCCGAGAAAAGAGAAAGAAACACATCTTGCACCTCGCCCTGGTGTTCAGCTCAATCTGGAGAGGTTAACACTGCCTGCTTTACTTCTCTCTGATTCTCTTCCAATTACAGTCTAATTATCAGCAGCTCCATGTGCACGGCTAAGGGAGATCCAGATACATTAAACATTCACACTTCCTTCGTGGGGTACGCTAGATTGTGGCTAATGATGATGTACAATCTAATAAGAGATTTTCTACTTCTGTCAAATCAGACACTTATTAGCATGCATGTGCTTATCCAATTACTGCCACTGATTAATGTGCCAATCCATGAACTTAATGATTAGTGTTATAAAACAGTGCTACATAACGTAGCTAAACCTCATCACGCAGCAGGAAACAGACACAAATTTAAAAAACTGTCATGAATCCAGTGTTGTTTTTGGCAGCCTTCTTAGTTTTAGTCACATTGTAGTCATTTTAAAATGTGATCAACGAAAACTCAAAAAAGTTTTAGTCTAATTGTAGTTTATTATTATTATTATTATTATCATTATTAAATATTAGTCTTTTAACATTAATGTAGGTCAGTGGAGTGAACAACAGTAACTTCAACCTCCCTGTGCAGGAACATTTATCACATTTAGTCGCTTCTTTCTTTCTGACCACCAAGACCCTTTGTTGAGGTTGGCATCATGCTCCAAAAATAAATTAAAAAACTTCATCGCGTGTACGTGTGACTAGTGACCGCAGTTGTGGGGGCGTGACCAAACAAGGCATTGCTGATATATTTTTTTAGCTTTTGACAGAGATTACCCACAAAGTAGGAGGAAATGTGCATTTTGAACGTCTGACAGGTCTCGTCATGTCAACGAAAACTCAACCATGTTTTGTCATGTTTTACTCATAATAGAGCCACGTTCAGCATCTCGTTACCGTCATGAAAAAAAGGTGCATCAAAGAAATCATTTAGTTATTGTCGACGAAAACAACACTGCATTAATCAAGCAGAAACATAACTAGAGTATTTGGATTTCCTGGAGAAAACACACGTGAGGATGCAGGTGCTGGCCCCTATCATCCAACACTGCATTAGAATTAGCTTAGCATTAGCCTATAATTAGCCAAGCATTAGCATTAACCTATCATTAGCTTATCATGTGCTAGCATTAACATTAACCTAGTATTAACTTTGCATTAGTATTAACTTAGCATTAGCTTAGCATTAACCTAACAATGGCATAGCATTAGCATTGCATTAACCTACCATAGCGTTAGCATTAATCTAACATTAGCATTAGCTTAGCATTAAACTAGTATTAAACTAATATTTACTTGCATTGACTTAGCATTAGCCGAGCATTAACTTGGCATAATCGAAACATTAGCAAAACAGCATTAGCCTAAATTTGCATTACCCTTCATTAGCTAGCATTAAGCTTTTATTAGCTAGCATTAACATTAACTAGCATTAGCATTACCTTGCAGTAGTCTTAGCATCATTAGCATTTTGTATATTTTTTGTAGTCAGCTTTTTTTGTTCTTTTGTATATTTTTCTCTCATACTGTGTGTTTTTAAAGTCATTTTGTGTGTTTTAGTCATTTTGCATTATTTTATCTCATTTTGTTTGTTTTTGTATAGTTGTACAGTATGTATTTTTTGAATCATTGTATGTATTTTTAATACTATGTGTTTGTTATGAGTTAATTTGTGCAATTTCATTGTCTTTGGATTTACTTTTGTGTATTTTTGAGATTGTAATGTATGATTACAATCTCAAACAATTCTGTTACGTTTGTGCCTTTTTGTGCAACCATGTCTGTGCTACCTGGTAATCGTAAACTGATTAGGGACAAATTGTTACTCTGTCACCAAATATGTGTTGAATTATTATAATGAGATACGTTAATGACGCGATAAAAGACGTGCAGCTAAATCACAAGATACAAGGCCATCACTTTGCTCTGCAGATGAATGAGGCAACTGACAGTCACAAAAGCTTTACTGATGACATGCGTCAAATCCAATAATAATGACGATTTCAGGCGAGACACTAAAGCACAGTATCTGCAGAGCAGACAGTGTTTTTAAACAACTGTGTGTATAATATGAATGTAACTTTAACAGTAGATAAATATAACAAGTGTTAATCTGCCTTAAATCAATTTTAGATAAATGAGATTAAAGCTCAATGTTTGTGTGTGTGTGTGTGTGTGTGTGTGTGTGTGTGTGTGTGTGTGTGTGTGTGTGTGTGTGTGTGTGTGTGCGCGTGTGCGTGTGTGTGTGTTGAGAGACACAAACGTCTTAGAAGATTACTTTATTGATCAACGTGGGGAATTGATTCAATTAGGCTAAGTGTTGTAATTGTTGATCAGCCTAAAGTGGCCATAGATGGTTTGTTGGCTGTAGCCAAGACATTCAGGGTGTGTGTGTGTGTGTGTGTTGTGTGTGTGTGTGTGTGTGTGTGTGTGTGTGTGTGTGTGTGTGTGTGTGTGTGTGTGTGTGTGTGTGTGTGTGAACATGGTACAGAGTCACTTAGTCAAATCTGACTGAACCTGATGCCAGACACCTCAGCACTTCTCCTGTAAAAATACACTGTTAGCTGCAGTGTGGTCGTGCTGTAAACTTCTCTTTCAATAACCCTGCACTCTTTCCATGGTTTACACTATGAAAGGGGACATATTATGAAAAATCCACTTTTTTTGATCACATATGAGGTAACTTGAGTGTGATATATCACACAAAATGTGATATAAAACCATCCAGTCGTTTGTTTGTGGTCTGTGAAAATCTGATAACACAGAGAAAAGTGCTCCGTTTCAAATTTTCTCAGTTTGTGATGTCACAAGCTAAATTGGGAAAGAAAATACCCTCCCCTCCGCTGGTACCTCCACCCCCAACCTGATGAAAACTTTTGCAAAAGTCCACCATTGTATTTATCACTAGCGAAGGAGTGAAGGTGCGTTCACACCGAAGACTAATGATAGACTGATACATCGGCCGGCTGATTTTTGCGTTTTTTACGCATATTGGCATCTGCCGATGAGTGCTGCTGCGTTCGCCTATCCGCATTATTTACAGAGAGCAGAATTATTGTTCTACAGCACCAGTTTTTATTATTTGTTAAACATTTTTTACTATTTTAATATTTTTCACCATTGTAAATTTCAGTAAATGTTCCTTTTTTAAAAATTGAGACTCGTACTATTTATTATCATTGTGTAATTTTTATGATGTAAATTGAGGGAGCAAAAGTAGTATCGGCTCCAAATATCAGCTCAAGAAAATCGGCAGTCCGTATCGGTCATCGGCTAAAGCTGATGAGAAAAATGGGTATCGGCATCGGCCCTAAAAAACCATATCGGTCGAACCCTAAACGCGACTGCAGTCGCTTCAATCGCCCGTGAGGAGTCGCTTGAACATAGTGGTGCTTTTTGGTCATTTCATCGCTCCAGTGAACAGTGTGTGTGTGTGTGTGTGTGTGTGTGTGTGTGTGTGTGTGTGTGTGTGTGTGTGTGGAGCCGGGTAACAGGGGAGAGAGGGCTGATAACTTCTTTTCCTGCCGTACGTTTATATCATAGACTGCGCCGCTTTTACAGTTTAAATGATCAACTTACGGAGATACTAAAGGATGAGTTCACTCAGAATTTAGCCTGATCCAAGAAGTTAACCGCTTTAATTTTGCCCCGGTAAATTGAGGAAGCCTCCCACTGCAGCCGTGCCACTGTAGCGGGAGGGAGGGGCTGCTACCTTGGCTCTATAGACAGTGAAGTACGGGGGAGTTATCGCTTGAAAAGTTCAAATTTCTCAACTTTGAGTGACGAGGTCACGCAGGACCTCTTGAAGTCGCTTCATTTACATTGATTTTGAATGTAATCTAGTTACTTAAGTGGCGTTCGGTGTGAACGTACCTTTAGTGCGTGCCACCCCGCTGAAAAGAGGGGCAGGGAAGGGGGAAGTCTATGCAAATCCAGGGACACACCCCCTGAAACAGAGCGCTCTCACAGACCTTGATAATACAAGGTCTTAAACCTCCCCTCTTGCTTAAGTTATGTTTTGACCAAATCCCAACACAGATATGTCATTTAATCCACATGAAACTGTTTTAGAAGGTGAAAAATGGGTATAATATGTCCCCTTTAAAGCTGCAGTTTGTAGAATCCTCTCTCCGCTCAGTTTTGAAACCGAAACTCAACCATCCTTACCGGTATTTTTGGTGAACGCTCTTTGTGACTTTTTTCCTCATAGTGACAAATGTAGGGACTTCATCTTGTGTTAAATTAGATTTTTCTGGTGTTTTGGAGACTCTGACATGAATACACGTATTACTCTGTAGTTACTGTCCCAAGCAGCGGCTGCTGCCGTCAACTTGTCCCTGCCAGAGAGTTCACACGGGCGGCTGTGATCCCAGCTGCTCTGAGCGGCAGCCACATTCAGACTGTAAAATAAATTCACCTTCACTAAGCTTCTCTTAGGTTTACACACGATTTATCCTGTCTGTTCTCGCTCTCCCTCTGAAGCCAGTGTGTGTGCGCGGCGGACCCTCCACAGTCACGGAGGTCTGCGAGGACACAAAGCGAAAGCGATCCATTCCTCCTCAGTGTTTGACTTCATTCTGTTGCTTCTGTACATCGGTCTGCGATGGAGACTTCTGCTGGAACGTCCGCAAATGCACGTTTACTACTGAGGGTACATGAACGCGCTTTACTTCAGTCGAGCAGTCAATAGATATGTCCAAAACAGCTCATGGAACACACGTGTTTGTAGAAAGATTTCTGATTGGCTAAATCTGGAAAAATGGGTTTGCTCTAATGTTTAGTTCTGTCGTGCATTGATATTAATTTCATAGCGTCACCGTTTCCTTGGACCACACTCAACTATGACCTCCCTCGTTCTTCCCTTTGGCTCAGACTCAGATCAGTGGTGGGAACATCTCCTGTGTCCCTGAGTGCCTGTGGTTGGACAGGATGAGAGGCTCAGTGTCGTGGTTCTGGATGTCTTTCCAGTCCCACAGTGGGACCAGAGCCTGTGGAGATCTGTATGGAGACTCTCCAATGAACAGCATCTCTTTGTATTAATAGGAACATCATCCAACAGACACTCTGCCAGTGATGGCAAAAGGCCTGATTTACACACTAACATGTGACACTCAACGAGAGTCAAGCACACACACACGCGCGCACACGCACACACACACACACACACACGCATGCACACACACCTGCTTAATCCAAGACACACTGTTAGGATTAGAATATGAGCCTAGCATAAAAACGTATCTGATCAAAATACTGTCGGCATTAACTTTTGTCGGTAACAACATTTACACATAAAGCTGACATTACACTGTCATTATTAGGACATGACACCTGTTATTAGCATGAAGAAGGCTGTCATTAAGTGTTGTTTGTTACCCTAACCCTTGGTTGCCAAACCCCCTAACCCTAACTAACCATACTGTATATCTAACCTGACTAGATCCCTCCATCTAACCCAAAAAATGCCAACATAGCTCCAAAGGTGTCATCATTTAGCAAACGCCCTGTTTACACAAGAACATTTTCTCGTGAAAACGCAAATGTTTTGTTGCGTTTTGGCAGTCCGTTTATACGGCAATGGCATTTTGGTGCTTGGAAACTGAACTTTTTAAAAACGGGCTCTTAATGACAGCCTTCCTGATACCTTATTCATGCTAATGTATACAATTTCAAGTAAAGTGTGACCCTTTTTCTTTACCGCAATTGATGAAAAACTATTGTAAACTTACTTTAATCAGATTGAATGTTTTTGATGCAATATCATTGCAATCAACTGTTCCAAATCCAAAACATCCATAGTAGTGTCCACACCATCCGAGACAAGACGTACTAGAGACCAGAATGCACCGAGACCAAGACAAGATGAAGACTTTTGGGATTCAAGACCAAAACAAAACAATAAATATTTATTTTAAAAACAGTTAAAGTGCGTTAACACAGCTACTATTCAGCTACTCTGGTGACCAGAATACATTCGAAATCAATGTAAATGACGCAACGTAAAGCGACGAGACTTGTGCAATTCGTGTGACTCAATCGCGCAATCTGAGTCTCTGGAAGTCGCTCAAGTCACATTTTTTTTAACTTTTCAAGCAACTTTGAGTGATGCTGTGTTACAACATCCAATCGGTACACCCTAAATCACTCCCCCGGTTGTCACGTCACTTGGGTAGATTAAGTGAAAAAGCGCAACTATGTCCAAGCGACTCATCACGGGAAAGTTAAGTCACGTTCACACCAAACATTCTCTCTTTAATTTGATAAATACATTTAAAAGATTAAAGCAACTCTTGACAAATTTGCTGAACTGAAAATAAATGAATCCTTGTTAACAGGGCTTGACATGAACTTTTTTGCTCACCAGTCACTGACTAGTGGTTTATCTGATTTACTAGACACTTAGGATTTTCAGTAGCCACAATTTTTGTTGTTGGATAATTATGTTTAATATGATTAAAACTGACTATGACATTCTATGACATAATGGTGAAGAGGTAGAAGATTAATTGAAAACATAAAAACTTCACTGAAAAAAATGAGCAAAAAACATATTAAACATTTATTAACAAAAGCAATTCTAAACAGAAAATCAACTTGTTACATGAGAATGAGAATTAAGGAGGTAAATTCAATTTCATCAGTCTTCCCTCTGCTTGTCTCTGCTGCATGAACACTGGCCTGTGAGACCGGAGACTTCCAATATAGCACAAATTGATGACTGGGGCTGGATTAAATTGAAATTGAAAATTGTTTTCATTTTCGCCTCCTCTTCCTTCGTCTCATCGCCTTATTTGCTCTGTCTCCGGGTTTTGTTACGCCTTCAAAATGTCACCACATCGCTCCACTTGGACTGACGTCCCAGTGTTTGCAGGTGTTGACACATAAGGCACTGGAAAAGATTTACAATCTGTGAGCTAATGCTAATGCTAAATGTTTGAAGTCAAATTATAAAAACAAAATAATCAGTAACAGTTCTTCTCCAGAAAATTGCTTCTCCTCGTTATCACGTAATTATTAATGAAGCTCAAGAACAGCTGATCAGTGCTGGTCTCTACTGGTCTTGACGAAAAATTCAGAGTCTGACCACCTAGACTGAGACAAAACCAAGGCTGTGTTCAAGATGTCATACTAACGTATTGCTAAGTCTGATGTCATAATGAGTATGTAGTGCATTCACATTAGACCAGGGCCGGCCCGTGGCGTAGGCAGTCTAGGCAAATGCTAGGGGCGCCGGCCATCATAGGGGGCGTAAAATTGGACTGTAACTGTATTTTTTTTTTATCTTTGTGCAATACCTCTGTGAACTGCAATTGTTTAAAATGTGTGTTCATTACTGCAATTTAAGTATTGTTATGTTAAATCTGGAAGTTTTGCATCTATTCACACAATGTGAATGTCAGTAGTGCAACATTTTAATATTTAAATTAAAAAAAAATACTTGATGAGCCAACTCACCTCTATCTATCTATCATTTATTTGTATCTTGTTTTTGTGCAATGCCTTACTCTAATAATATTAATAATTTGTATTTTGAACCTGTTACTAAGATATTTAAATTGGCTTTTATTTACATGTTTATGTTCTTTCATGTGTATGTGAAACCCTTTTATCAAAATTAAATAAAATGTCAAAAAAGTGATTTTGCTCATGTTTTCTCCTTATCTAAAGCGTCTTTGTGGATATGGTGACGACCACTATGCAAGTGTTAGAAATGATTCTGATAATAATAATATAACAATGGTGTAAATATCAACTTACTTGGGGGGGGTGCCAAAAGAAAATCTCACCTAGGGCGCCACAGAGGTTACTGCATTAGACAGTAACAAAAGATTGAGTATGCGAGAAATACTGGGATGTATACTTTATGGGGACATTTAAGTAAGCAGGGTTGGCACACTAGTCATACTCAACTCAAATGGTCCTGTGACCGGCTTCAAGCTAAACATAAACCTCCCCTTTTCAAAACACAAGCATCTCTTCTTGTTTTCCATTACTATACTGTATTTCGTTTTTATACCATTATATTTTACCTTAGTACTTTTTTTGCACTGTTTTAAATTTTTACATTGTACTTTCCCTGCATGCCCCTGTGTTCCCATACCTGTAAGCTGCTGGAACTGTGAATTTCTCTTGGAGATGAATAAAGTATCTATCTATCTATCTATCTATCTAGTTGTTTAACTATTTCGTAAATAGGGCTTTTATTTTGAAGTTAACAAGAATTTTTGTCAGTAGCACAATGGAGGACCTCCGAAAATGACCTAGATATATTTATCCTCAGTGTGATTCAGCTTTTTGTCCTTGAAGGTTCCAAATGCATCTTGGGAAACTTGGAAGTTTACTTCAGTGTGAACGCTCATCATCCTGATCATACTATAGTAAATAGTGGACGGTATATACTCATTGTGTTTGTAGTGTGTAGTACGTTAATGGGACATTTCAAACACAGACTTTCACAATGGCCACGTTTACATGAGAGATTTGATTCCCCTTTAATTTTTGAATAAAAGTTAAATCTTCTATAAACTGATCTTTTAAACACTTAATTCTGAATGCAAATGCAATTCCGAATTAAACTTAAATCCGAATTAGGTGGCTGGTTTATTAAGAATTAAATAATTCCTCGATCTTGTTAAGTTAACTCCGGTCATTGGTTAAAATTGAATAAAGCTGAATAAAGATGTTTTCCATGTAAACCTTAATTCAAAATTACTATTTCCATGCTGAATACTATGATTCAGAATAATTTAATTCAGAATAATAATTCCAAATAAAAAAGCATGATGTAACCGTGGCCAATGTGTACTCAAGTCTCAGGCACGACAACACAAATCCATAAACATCTCTTCAATCAAAGAACTTTTTCATTATTTCCACCTGAAACACATTAACTCTATTCATTTCAGTCACTAATCACGTGTTGGTCGTCTACCAAACAGAGGAATCAAACCAAACAAACCAACGCCAACAATCATCAGCGAGCATTGCTAGGGCTGACCCATTGTTCTTTATCACAGACACAATGATATTAAACTGAATATGAATAATAACCCACATTCTTTCAAATTGTTTCTGTCATTTTCACTCAGGCATATATATTTCTGACACACGTTTGATAGATTTCGTGCGTGCCGCCATGTGACGGCTCTGTTACAATTGCAGGAAAGTTGAGAAGATTGATGGGGTTATCATTTGAAAAGATGTCATTCATCAGCCTTTGACAAATCCATATCTGACACAAACATCACCACCAAAAGGTACACCTTTGTGGAATTTTCCTGTTCCGCTGCAGACGTGTGTGTGTGTGTGTGTGTGTGTGTGTGTGTGTGTGTGTGTGTGTGTGTGTGTGTGTGTGTGTGTGTGTGTGTGTGTGTGTGTGTGTGCAGAGGGGGATTGACAGTGCAGGATTGAACAATATTTATCTACAACAGAGCTGGGGAAAATAGCTTTGTCCCTGATGACATTTTTATTGATTGAAACATGTACTACGCCCTCCAACTGAAAATGACTAATCTCAGGACTTGTGGTAACAGTTTTTGTGCTTGGGAGGTCAAGGTGCTGCGTCGACACAACATGTTGGATCCAAGATGAATTCTTTGTTTTGTCCCAACATAGATTTTTCAATCTCACCCTGAAGTGAGCTGAGAAGGATAAGGTAAATCCACTCGGATTTATTTCCTTTTTTTCATACTAAACGGAGTAAAAAAACAAATAATTATAGGCAGAGTGTGAGATTCTTGCCAGGGGAGATAAAGAAAAAATAGAATTAAATATATAGATCGTCTGAGATTCACGCCAACCACAATGTGTGTAACATATACAACTAGAAAATTTGTATTTACTGAAGAAAAGGCAAGTGAGGATGCAGCTGCAGCCCCGCGTCACACTGCATTACCTTAGCGTTGCATTAGCATTAGCCTAGCATTAACAATAGCTAGCATTGGCATTATCTGGCGTTAGCATTAACATTAACTAGCACTAACATTATCAAGCATTTGCATTATATAACCTTACCATTAGCATTAGCATTAACATTAACTAGCATTAACATTAGAATTAGCATTAACATTAACCTAGCAATAGCATTAGCCTAGCAATATCATTAACCTAGCATTAGCATAGCAATACTTAACATTATCCTAACAATAACATTACTCTAGCAATAGCATTAACCTAGCATTAGCATAGCAATACTTAACATTTGCCTAACAATAATATTATCCTAGCAATAGCATTAACCTAGCATTAGCATAGCAATACTTAGCATTAATATTAACCTAGCAATAGCATTAGCCTGCCATTAACACCAGCTTAACATTGGCATTGGCCTAGCATTAGCAATACCATAGCATTACCATTCGCCTAGCAATGGCAAAGCTAAACATCCATCCATCCATTTTCAAACTCACTTATTCCTGTTTTTACAGAGTCGCGGGGCAAAAGCTAAACATTAGCAATAAAATATAAATGGGTTTAAAAGGTTGAAAAAAGTAGAAATGGGTTGAAGGTCATCATAGTAGCTGAACATGTTACAGGTTCAGTGAGAGTGAGGTAGCACCAGTTTTTCAGGGAGATGACGGAGACCATCGAGAAGCAGCTCGCCATGGAACAGAAAAACAGAGGTACACGTTGTGTGTGTGTGTCAGAGGTGTTAAGAGTACTGACATGTCTTACTCAAGAAGAAGTACTTTTACTTGAAGTACAAGTACAAGTCAGCAGAGGTGGAAAAAATACTATTCTTCAGTACTCAAGTAAAAGTATTGATACTTGAATAAAAACTGACTCTGGTCAAAGTAAAAGGATGGAAGCTGCTCCCTTACTTTCAAACCAGCAAGTATTTTGTAGAATACTGGTACATGGACATAAATGACCCTTTATGAACGCCTGAAGAATTTAGCACTCAATATAAACAGAATTTGTAAATGAACTGTTGCAAGAAAAACAAATGCAAATGCTCAATAAAACCCAGAGAACTACTGCTGAGCTGAAAATCCTTTCACAAGCAGTTTTGTGGTTGTTGGGTTGTGTTTTTTTATTCCAAGGCCTTAAAAGTAACAAACTTGTTTTTAAAGTGTAAGGTGTAGAAAATAATGACATTGGTTTCAAAAAGTAAGGAGTATAAAAGTAAAAAGTCGGCAAAAAAAAAAATACTCAAGTAAAGTACAGATACCAGAAAAAACGACTGAAGTACAGTAACAAAGTATTTGTACTTGGTCGTTGTCACCTCTGCATGTAAGTCATACATAAAATACTCAAGTACAAGTAAAAAATGGCTTCATTAAATAGTACTGAAAGTAAAAGTAACTAGTTACTTTCACACATCCCCCAAGTTTATTTTTGGTCATAAATCTTGCCACGGTTCCCTTGCATACAGTAAACATCCATGTATAAACTTAAAAAGGAAAAGATTACATTTTGCACAATTGTAACTTATTTTATTTTCCACAAAGGCATCTGTATAAAAATAAAGGTTTTTAAAAATATACAAATACATTTAATTAAAAAGAAAAAGAAAAATTATCAAGCTCTACGTATAGATACATTTATGAACTCTAATACAGTGCCATATCAAATATGCCATGTGAGTAACAACAATAAGTAGAAACTCCAACCTGATAAAAAAATAAATAAATAACCTGTTTTGGCACAGATCATTACCTTTAATCTGATTGGTCGGCTATGATGTGATGCATTTCATTGTTGTCTGGTCATTACATTTTTGTACAAGAGCAATGGAATTTAGTGAACAAAGATGACTGCTTTTTAACTGTAAATAATATTTCTGCAAAGGCTATTTAAATTATGAATTAATAGTTACGTCTCTGGGCGTAAAACTTCTCTGGTAAATACAAACAACATTTTCACATGAGTATAGAACTGAAACGTACCCTGGAGGTGACATGGATAAAAAAAGCATTATCTCGCAGTGCGACTTAAATATGTCGCACTGGGAGTTACAGAGACTGGTTCTGGATCATCATCGAGTTCATCACAATGGCGTCATCCACAGTGCTGGATATTCATCCGTTTATTGATTTTTACTTTGAAATCGAGTTAAACTATAAAGATCGTAAGGATTTGCTTGCTAGTCGGCACAACTTTCACCTTAGTGACGGACAGGTGAAGAGGATACTTTAGTTTAAGAGTCGTTGTAAAGCATACTCAGAGTTTGGAGTTCTGGTTGAATTAATGAGCAACCACTACAATACTACAGGCAACTTGATGAATACCAGTGGATAATAATATTAATAATCATAGCGCATTGGATTTTATTTAGTGCTTTTCATAGACACTCAAAGTGCTTTACATTGATGTGCATCATTCTTTCACTCCACACACAGTGGTGGTAAGCTACTAATGTGGCCACAGCTGCCCTGGGGCAGACTGACAGAAGTGAGGCTGCCATAGTGAACCAACACTCACTCAAACCACATTCATACTGGGTATGGGTGTCAATTTTAAATATTTTTTTTAAATATATATGTATATATATATATAGATATTTACTCAATATTTGTGTGTATTTTTGCAATATTTCAGTGGTGGTTACAATGCTTTCAATGTGTTGCAATGGTTATTTGATGCACTTTATTTTATGATGGCAGTGTGTAACACTGCATTTTCTTTTTTTCAGTGAATATGAGCAAAAACACTAATAATAAATAATAAATAGGATGTTTTGAAGCAAGTAGTTTTGAATTTGTCCTCTGAATGATCAATATCTTCTGATGAACAAAAAAAAAAAAACAATAACAACAATCCACAGCTGTGCCCGTTCATGAAGAAGCGGCAAGTTTTATTCAGAGAGGGGAGGGGAGAACGTGGTTGATTCTCATCATTTAACAAACTGGAGTTTTATGGTATATTTCTTTTAGGGTTTTAAGCTCTTGCTTCAGTTTGCTGTTTAATTTTTCCAGCATGGCAACATGATCTGTCAAGTTTTTTACAGATTGTTTCTTCTTCTCTCGATACAAATGGACAGCCTTCTTGTTTCTCAATAAGCTGAGTTTCTTTTTATACGTCTCTGCATCCACAGGTTGATGATCATCATTGATGGTGCTTGGTCCAGCTTCTGGTGCCATCATTTCAAGTAGGCCAGGACCTAGGAGCAAGTCAAATACTGGTCCTTCTTCCACTACGTCCTGTGGTACCATTATCTGTGCATTCACAGGTGTCTTCTTCTGTCGATACACATGGGAAGCCTCCTTGTTTCTCGATAAGCGGCGTTTCTTCTTCTCTGGGGCATCCTCCTTGGAGCTGTTGTCGCTGGTGTCCATGTGTTTCCGTTTAATTGTAGATGTAAGCTGCTTCCTGCCATCCTGCTCAGATGCAGGCAGAGCAGCTACAGAGCCTGGATACACAAGTGATGAGCTTCCATCAACTAGTGAATTTTCAGCTTCTGGTGCCATTAGCTGTGCAATCACAGTTTGGTGAGCACCACTGATGGTGCTCGGTTCAACTTCTGGTGCCAGCATTTCAAGTAGGTCAGGACCTACGAGGAAGTCATATAGTGGTCCTTTTTGAACTATGTCCTGTGGAACCATTGGCTGTGCATTCACAGGTTGGTGAGCACCATTGATGGTGCTCGGTTCAGCTTCTGGTGCCAGCATTTCAAGTAGGTCAGGACCTACGAGGAAGTCATATAGTGGTCCTTTTGGAACTATGTCCTGTGGAACCATTAGCTGTGCATTCACAGGTTGGTGAGCACCATTGATGGTGCTTGATCTTTGAGCAGGTCCCTCCCAGTCAAAATTGTCCTGTGTCTGATTGTTCAATGCTTGTTGATACCAAATGCAATAATTACTTTGTGAAGCGTATTGAGGGTCAGCCATTGTGTAATTCATAATTCTCTCTTGTGATGATCTCCTTCAGACTGTGTGTTGGGTATTTCTATCACAAGCTGCTTGTTTACTCCTGTTGTACTAAGATGAAAGGCAGATATGCTGGTTCCAAAGGCTGATGGGTCCTATCATGTCCTTTCATCTTTTCAGTAGCCAGAGGTTCTATTTAGCAGCCAATCAGATTCAAGGTCAGTTTCTGTGCTCAGCAGCCAATCAGGAGCCACATTGCTGCTGCAGCATTCTTACTTCTAATTAGTGAGTATGTAAACCAACAATCAGACAAGTGTCAAAACATTTTGTGCAGTTTTCTATGTTTTGGCTTTTTTTATTATTTATTATTAAAAAAATAGATACTATTATTCATCTTTTGCTTTACCTTTGAAGTTCAAATGTTCAATCATTCTTCAACCGATTTGAACCATTCAACATGTTGAGTTACTCATTCTCTTTCTGCCATTATCATTAACTTTTCTATCTTAAACCATTTTAGACTTTTGCTTCTTCAAATACAGATAGTTTTCAGCATTTTTTCCACTTACAGAGTGAGAGACTTGTTAAATGCTTAAAATCAGTTGAAGAAAGGCTGGGGATGAAAGGGTTAAAAGTTGGAAAATATGAAATTTCCAATAGAAATGAATGAGAAAGAAAAAAAGTTTAAAAGTTATAATTCTCGGGAACATTAAAAGAACAACAAATTAATTCATATATGTTTCGTACAGTCAATGTGTTTTATGGCATTTAAAATATTTGTGTATTATGTACATTATTTAACAATTGTAATTTTTGTTATGAATTTGGGGAAAACTGTAATGAATTTGTGTTTAAAAGGGAGTGGGTGGAAGTGTAAACGTATTAGTCCCACCCCTTTTTCTACATTACAGTAACAAATAATACATTTTCAGCATCGTGTTTTCCAACCATTGCTAACTAATAAACCAATTTTGTCTAATGTAATTGTTAAAAATAGATAAATAAAAATGTATTTTAAAATTATATTTCTTTAATTAAATAATATAATTATATTTTAAATTATTACTAGACATTTCATTTTTTCAGGCGACCCCCAAGGTTGAAAAACCCTGCATTACAGTGTGCATTACAAATCTTTGTGATTATAAAAATGATAATTAAGGATGCGAGAGTCGTCTCCCACGTCCTGAGCTAAAGGTTCACTAATAGATTAAAAGGGTGACTTTGGGGGCAAATTGAATCGTGCAAAAAATGAATCCAGCCTTGTTTAGTGTGAAGGTATTATCATTACGGGCTACAAGTACATCATGGATGAACGGTGATGGCACCTAAGGGTGCATCTGCTGTAACAAAATGGCCCCATACTGGCGAGCTGTTATGTGACCCAGCAGAGCAATCATCGGACTGAGCGGCTGTGAGAACTCAGCAGTCAGAGCCAATAGACTTCATTCACTGTTTGGGAGATTGTGAAATACAGTGTGAAAGGGAAGCATTCTTTGGTGCTTGACTGTCTTCACAAAGCAATCTATTACTGGCTAAAGAGTAGCGGTGAATTGCACGAGTGGTGCAGCCTGAATAGCAGCTATTTATTGTTAAACATGCTCCAGAGACACATATCTGCATTGTAACATTTGCTTATTAAAGAATAAAGAAGAGGAAAAACCACTGAGATCATTTCTCTCACCGTTTTTACTAAATACACCATCGAAGTTTAAGAGCCGACTACTTTATTTATTTTTATCAACAGCTGAAAACTTGACAGAAATACTCTTTATGACATCTGTGTCAAACCCATGGCACGGGGGCCGAATCCGGCCCTGTGGAGGATCCAATTCGGCCCGCAGGAGAAAGTAAAAATGACAGAGAAAACATGAATCATTGTGTAAATTAAACTATATATTTGCATGGACTCACAGTATTCCAGCTGCTAATATTGCACAACTGCAGTCATTTTTTACTGTCGAAATGTTGAAAAAACAAAATTTTACTCAAATTATTACATAATAGTTCCCATAATGAAATAGAAATTGGTCACAACATCTAAGAAATTTAAAGTGAAGATCCTGTTGGGACTGCTATCCGTCACTTATTGCTTGGATATTGTCGGTTTCTTACATATTTAGTATTTTATTTATCAAATCTGTGGCCCTCTGTAGATCAAACTCCTTATTTGGCCCCTGAACTAAAACAAGACACCCTTGCTTTAAGGGATCCTCCACTATTTTTTGCACATCTGGCCTAAAATCTTTAAAATGTACTTATTAGAAGATCTATGCCTAAAAAAACACATTATTATGAACCATATTCATTTAATTGCCTTATAAAATGGGACTACTTTACAGTTTTAAAGCCTGTGTTCCTCCATCTTGAAATCACGTGATTGATGATGTCACAAGGCCCCACTGCCTGTAAACATCCCATTGTTTTCTATTGGAGTGAAACATTCAGCTTGCTTTTTACATCATTTTGCAGCTTTTTAGATGATTTAGTAGTTTTTTCAGTAAAAATAACAACTAAAGATGCTGATGTAAACCTTTTGTTTACCAGGAGAAAATAAAAACAGTTGTGACCCGAAAAAAATCTGTGACCACAGGGGGCGACATTTCCAACTCTGTAGTTTCGTAGTAGACAATGAAGAAGAGCTCTCCTAAGGGACCTTTACTCTCCCTTAAACAGTGCGCTGACACGCTCTGGTGGCCTAAGTTAGAGAGTAATCATGGACTGTTGAAGACACACAAACCCTGAGAATAGAAGGACTTCTTTGGGGTGGGAGTCCTTCTATTCTTCTATACTTGTAATCTACCAATGTGGGTATATATCAGATGTGCAACTTTTATCACACGGAGGGCCACAGTGTCAACATACTGTACGTGTAAGCATTTAGCATTATGACTGATATTAGCATTAACACAAGACAAAACAAAGGGTTTGTCCTTTAGTGTCTTTTTGAACTCATTTTGTTGTAATTTTTTGTTCGCTGTACTTTGAGATATTTATTTTCCTGTGGTATTGTGTGTTTTTGGAGTAATTTGGTTTTCAAAGACATGCTCTATGCATGTGTTATTTTCACATGTCAAAATAAATTGTTGAATTACAATTTTTAATGGAGCCGAGTTTTCTTGTCACTGTTTTGTCTGGTCACTCTGAATCCTTTGTCCAAATGTTGTTTTTCCTGTTTTCACTTCCCTTGAACACACACAGTTAGAAATCATTTGTTCTCAGTCGTCTAAAGTGTGTGAATGACAAAGTGTCTCACTGCAAACTTTCCTTGACCTTGATAAGCGCTAAAACAGATGTTTTCTTTAGTCATGGTAGTAACTGTGTCTTCGAGCCCATCCTATTAAACGTTGCACATATTCCAGGATTTCCAAACTGTAGTTATGACAATGGACTCTGAAATCCTCTGAAATCCGCTTCTAATATTTTCTTCTCGCTGCAACTAAGTAGCTTTCTGCCAAAGACGTATGTAATGTTTCTCCCCCACCGTCGTAATTTAATAGTGACTTATTGAGTCATGTCATTAGAAAAGGAGGAGTTACTCAAACAAACAGTTTCCTGATGAAAAATGGGAGCAGGAAGTTGAGCGCTGTTGTGTGTGGGAATACCAGGGGAATTCCACTGCTGTTGTGCTGCTGCTGCGCTCATCTGTTTTAGATGGAAGCAGCTTCACTGAAGCATTACCACACGCTGCAGCTGCCCTTTCACTATATATATATATATATATATATATATATATATATTGTTTTTATTATCATTATTATTGCTATTTCAGACACATTTTATCAGTCGATAAGGTGTGCAACACCATTAACAACACGTCGTATTAACACGCGTCAAAATTCAGCTGGTAAAAAAAAATAAAAAATACTGCATAAATTATGAATGCATGAATCTCCTGGGCTGCAGTGAAATCGTTAATTTATGTGACAGTCAAACATGATGGAGGTTCCAAGTCAAGGCATTGGAAAGGTACACAAACCCAGTGAACCACACTGGTTATCTTTCTCACAGCACCTGGTATCACATGTGATGTCACATGGTGTCACATGTGATGTCACATGGGTGCGGTCAGCAAATGGACAGTTTGTCCTGAACGTGGATGCGTTCGATGCCAGAAAAATGGGAAAATGTATAGTTTTGAGCACTTTTGACAAAGGACAAAATGTGATGCTTTAGTTAGAAAATCTTTTTTGGTCTTTGTCTGCAGACAGACAGTAATAAATAATAGTGACGAGTGTAGTACGTGGGACATGTCTTGGTGGAACTCTCAAGCTGCGTTTTCACTACACTTGGAAATGTGCAAAAACTGGTAATGGAAACAGCTGAATTTAGAAAAAAAAAAACACTCAAATATCACTAAAAGGTTTTTCAGGAAGTTTTCAGACATTTTGATGCTGAAATGTATCACTAGTTATCACTAGGTCCAAATGTACGGATCCTAGTGCTGGGCAATATATTGTGATTCAAGATATATCAAGTTTTCTATTTTGGCGTTATCAAAAAAAGACAAAATTGACAATATCGAGATACAGTATATCTATATTTTTTTTTTTACTAGTTTTTATTAATATAATCACACATCATACAATAATTTAATATTATTCATAGAGTACAACCAGACAGTGTCCTTCTTTACAGTATAAACTAGGGATGTAACGATTCACTCAACTCCCGATACGATTCGATTCACGATACTGGGTTCACAATACAATTCTCTCACGATTTTTTCATTTACAAAATGGGACTGTAGAAAATACTGTATTATTTTCCTTTTATTTTTCATTGTCAAAAGAATTCCTTGATAAACTATTCAAAACAATGCAATTTAACTAAAAATAAATCTTGAATTAATGAAACAAGCAAAAAGCGTGACTATGTTCAAGTGACTCATTGGGGGCGATTTAAGCAACTATAGTTACTGGAGTCACGTTCGTTTGAATTGCTGGATTTATTTCTAACTTGACTTTATCATCATGGTTAGTTGCTGAAGTTACTCAAACCTTTCCCTCAATTGTGTTGAAAACCACACAAGCATAAAAAGCTGCAGAACAATTGAAGTTGTTCCTAATTAAATGTCAGCTTTCAGCAGACTATGGTCGGTACGTGTGTATTTGAAGTTATCTGCCCGTCACTGCAGAGCTGTAGAAGATATCCTAATGAAGAGAAAGTAGAAACTCTCTAATTGACAAGCATTGTACGCTGGTACTCTTGATTCATCTTGTTTTCTGTTATCAGTGACACTATTTCAAAGTGTTTGTCTCGGTGTCCAAACAGTTGTATAATAAAGGGATCAAAGTTAGAGGTGCACTGGATGCATTGATGCTGTTAGAGGCCATGATAGAGAAACTGCATGTCAGTGCTACACTTGCCCTGAGGGTTGGATGTGTTGGCTTTGCATTGGGAGAAGTGGGGGTGGTGGGGGTCTGGTATCGACAGGCTCACAGTGATGAGCCCTGGCTGAAAGGCACTCAGGGCTTTTAGCTGTGCCCTCATTTAGACGCCTTTGAAAAGAGAAGCTTGGCCACGGCGGTTATCGCTGACACGTTAGAGGCAGTGAATATAGATTTTTACCTTGTTTTTTTTTTTTTTTTACTCTCTGGTCTATTTATCTCTCTCTGTCTATTCTCCTCTCGCCACGTCCTTGCAATAATGACAGCAATTCATATTCGATTTCTTGAGTTTCTGAAGATGATGAGGGTGAACTATCAGAAAGCAGGATGCAAACCATTTGGAGGCAGCTAAAGTAAGTAAAGACGTGCAGGGAAGGGGCATTGAAATAGATATGAAATAACATGAATTAGAGCAGACACACTTATGGAAAAAAAACAGGCTGTCCAGACAATACATCCAATACTGATGCTAGTGTGAGCTCCAAAAACTACCAACAATGGAGGATGTTGATAGCAGAGAACTCTGAGTGCCCTTGTATCACAAGTAAAATGAGAAGAAAGCAGCACGTCGTGGGAATCTTTGTCTCGTCTGATGAAGAAAAGCAAGAAATCTTCCAAGGGTGCATTGTAACCAGTTTAGTTCTGGACTCAGTCTGAATGGTTGGACGACAGCTGATCATTTTATCAACTTGGTTTGGCTCGGTTTGCATTCAGAGAACAACTTGTGATCCGCTTCAAACAGCCTCTGGTGCAGTTCCATGAGCTAACCACTGCAGCGTGACTGGAGTAGAGACTTCTCTAGGTAGAGAAACAGAAACGTGAAGAAGAGGTTCTCATCCATGGGTCAAAGTGAGCACTTAATAGTGCTCAGAAACTTCTCCATTTGTTCTTTAACAACATTCAACAATGGATCAGCAGCAAGTTGTTGTGGTTTTAAAGCCGTTTTGCTACTGACCACCCACAATGTCGCGCTCTCTACGTCATCTCCAATACTTCCTGTGTTTGATCCTCTCTGAGAGCAGCTGCGTTCACAGCTACTTTAATTGCTCTAGACTTCGATTGGAAACACTCTGAGACCGACAGAAACAACCGCTCAAGAATTCACTTGTTCGCTCTAGATTTTGTTTGCGTGTTCACACCGACCAAACGAGGAGGCAAAGAAATCCTAGAGTGTTTCCACTCCAGACACCCTTACAGAAACTTCTGTACTTCGGCATCGTCTTTACATTCTTATTTGGGGCAATGCAAGAAACTTTTCCAAAGTACAAGTGAAATACCTGTTTGACAACAAACCTGTTGATTGTTGAATCTGAATGGAGCCAGACTCACACCTACATCTGTAAAATTCCTGATTACGTACGCGATTGTTAGAGAAACACAAACCAAGCAACGTTTCCACAAAGATCTTTGGCGTAAAAACTCTCTGTCCTTTTCCAATGATCTAAGTCCATTTCCCTCCATCAGTATTCATGGGGATAAAACAGTCCACAGTCAGGACCCAAATTCCCTCCTAATGTAGGCGATAAATCAAGCGCGCTGCCTTGATGATCCTCATAACTACTCCATGAATTCACGCTCACTCAACTTTGTACCGACGGTGGTGAGCTCACCTTCAATCGTCCTCTTTCCTTTAGTGAGAGTTATTATTCTGACCTCAGCTCAACTATAGGAGATAATTGATTTATGGCTCAATACAGTGACATCCTCAAGTCTTTTTGGAACCAGTCTGGGCTCCACGTTTTTATGAAGGCAACTTAAAGCGGGTCAAGGAACTATTTCTTTCATTCTTTCGTTGTCCAATTGGTTCAGCTTTTGCATGTATTTTCCAAATACAGTTTAAGAAAATGTGACTCATTTGGTGTTTGGATCAGATGGCAACATTGTTCACTGATTAGCTGTAAGATTTTTATTCAAGATAAATGGCATAACCTCCCTTTGAAACACTAATATAATGGGTTTATTGGTTGACAGTGCCTGAATGAGTCACATGTGAACTAAATATACGTAATTTTCAGAATTAGAATACACAATATAAGGAATGAATTACGTATATGCAGTATATATATATACACACACTACAAATAAAATGTACACATATTGATGGATACACAAAAATAAAAAATTGAAATTAAATATATTTAAAAATGTTAATTTATATCAAAAATACAATTTACACATTAAAATGTTTTGCTACTTCAAAGGCACTGAATAATCCCTTTCATCTACAGTTCTGGAATACTAAAATGTCATGGTTTCCCTTTGATTAGCGGGAAAGGTGACATTGGTTTAAAAAAGGATGAAATACTTAAGTTTCAACATGAAACGCTATATTTATCTTAATATATGCAATTGTTTCTCTTTCAAACAACCACTTTACTAACATTTCTGAGTGAATCACCATGTTCCTATTTTACGAGCCACTACCCAACAACCATTAACTAGTTGTAAAATACTTAACATGACCAATGTTTTACAGGAAATTTATTTTGAGAAGAACCTGCTGGAATTATTAGTATTTTTGGAGCCATTTTGTGCCTTTAATTTGGGGGGCACACAAAAATAGTCTGAGGGCCACGTGTGGCCCCCCCAGGCTGCCAGTTGCCTGGATCTGCTGTACACCTTTACAGTTTGAGTAAACTGAAGGCAACTCCCCAGCATCCAATTAGTGCTCATATATTTCTGCCTCATGTGGTCACAATCCAAAGTTCCAGCTGCAGGAATGAGCTTTGCTGCAGGGCGTCGTTCAATATGCACGACAATAAAGTCTGGGAGCACCTGGACATGCAGTCCCCACAAAGTGACATCAATATTTACAACGTGAGTCCCTGTTCACCAGAGGTGTATAGAGTACTGATATATCCTAGTACTCAAGTAGAAGTACTGTTACTTGATTAAAATTGCACTAAAGTACAAGTAAGTCATACACAAAATACTCAAATACATGTAAAAAGTAGCTCATTTAAATAGTTCTTAAAGTCAAAATTACTCATGAATTTAATGCATTATCATTTTAGGCACAAGGACAGTTGTAAAGTTGTACATCTTGTATATTTTGCAAGATAATAAATCCAGGCTTTCACTGAAATTTCCCTAAAACGTTATGCAATGGTCTCTGGTTGGTCGGGGGTCTTTACACCTAAAACATATTTCCCTTTATTTTGAAGGTAGAAGCTTTGATTATTGGCTATTAATTGAAAAAGCATTATGATGTGTCATGATTACAGTATATGAAAAATATGTGGTTACAATGGGAGTCAATGGGGTACGGATGTAATGATTCACTCAACTCCCGAAATGATTTGATTCACGATACGATTCTCTCACGATTTATTTTACAAAATGGGACAGTAGGCAAATGATGAAAAATATTCCCTGCTGGACTATTTCCCTTTTATTTTTAATTGTCAAAAGAATCCCTTGATAAACTATTCAAAACAATGCAATTTAACTAAAAATAAATCTTGAATGAAATAAAAAAAAAAGGAATAATACAAATGAAGAAGAAGCCTATCAATTTAAATTCTGGTTTTTATAGTAAACAATGCAAAACTGCATAATAGTTCTTTTTATTTGTAAAAGTGCAACTGAAAATGTATTTTGTACCTTAACAAGTATTTACATCAGATATTTGTTTGGACCAGTAGAGGGCGCTGGTAACCCAGTGGTAGGTTGATATTCTAGCAGTGAAGAAGAGATGCTATGCGCTAGCAGACAGAGCTAATAGAAAAACGTGACTTTTACAGATATTCACGTAATATTACAGATATTCTTTCAGTGCTAAAGGGGTAAGGAATCATTTATGAACATGTTTAAGAGTAGAAGGCGGCCAGAAAGAAAGTAGTAGCAGATTCCACCAGCCGCCAACACTTCTGCTGTTTAAAAAAAGTACTGCGATTCAATTTTCAGAGTATTGATGTAAACCGTGATACCAATGAATCGATTTTTAACTGCCTTACGATTAATCGTTACATCCCTAGTCATGTGGTCACTAAAGTGTTCGTATGATGCATAATCTCTCCTTTTCTATACACGTCTAATACACATGACTTTGGAATAAAAATAATAAAAAAACAATAGTGGCAAAGTTCCATATAACTAGCTTAAAAATGAGCAAAAAATAAGAGGCAAACAAATAAAAAAAAACAAAGATGCTCCGAGGATTAATTGTATTGGAAAAAAATCGCCGGTCACTGTAATCGTAATTGAACTTGAGTAATTGAAAATGTAATTGTAACTGAAAACTGTGATTGACCCCAACCCTGCCGTGCACTCTCTCACTCACTCTGTCCTCGTGTGTTTTCAATCGCTGACGTCGGCCATGTTTGTTGTGCAGTGGCAGGAGTCATGAACGCAGGGAGTTGGTGGTAATTAAAGCTGCATATCAACTAAAGCAGCTTATATTTAATACAGCACAGAAACAGACTGGGGACACCACGGGGCCACGCCTCTGTGCATAATCCCCCACAATGCAACAGCAGGACTGAAAGTCATGGGAGGAAAAAGGGGGAGGGCAGTCGTACTCGAGTCTTCAGAAAAGTTAAGGAGCATTTATCATGAAGTGTGTGTGTGTGTGTGTGTGTGTGTGTGTGTGTGTGTGTGTGTGTGTGTGTGTGTGTGTGTGTGTGTGTGTGTGTGTGTGTGTGTGTGTGTGTGTGTGTGTGTGTGTGTGTTTATGAGTGCAGCATACATAAATAAAGACGGAGAGTTTCTGGTTGCAGAAAGTGACAGGGATTTGGTTTACAGCCGATAGACTTCAGCACTAACTCCATGTGTGTGTGTGTGTGTGTGTGTGTGTGTGTGTGTGTGTGTGTGTGTGTGTGTGTGTGTGTGTGTCCTTTCAGTTTAAATCTACTGGCATCTGTGAGCAGACATCGACTCCCTCTGTTACAGCGTAACAAGGCGTGAAGAGAAATAATACTTTATAAACCTCTAAAGCTCAGGAACAAACATCAGTGCATCCCAGGAAGTCAGTGATTATACAAAAAAAAAATCCCACATTTGTTTTAATCAAAGTTGAAAAATGATGATAATCATCCTTTATGAGTCGATAAGGTTATTTTTGTCTCCTCCTGATCAGAAATCAACACGTTTGAGACGGTTTGTTAATACTTTCACAGAGGTTTAGCACTGGACTGATCATTGGAACCACTTTTAGAATCGCTCCAAACTGACAAGAAATCACTGTCAGATACAAGAGCTGTTTGTTTTAATGCTATTTTTCAAATATTGGTGGATGTGTTGGGTTTTTTTTCCTTTTTTAATAAGAATTTTATATTTTGATAGCACTTTGAGATGACTATTGTTGTAATTTGCGCTATATAAATAAAGTTGAATTTAATTTTGATGCTCCATATTACATGTGTGCCAACACTGTCTAACACTTTAAACCAAAATCAATATATATACATATTTTTTATGTGTTTTCTAAAACAACAGCACAAGTATGTTTTTCAATATAGGTGGAAAAACTGATCATGATGTCGACCGATATTACATTGCTTTCAATGAATTTTTATGACATAACACACAAGCTGAAAATTAGTACAGTATACGTAACAATCATGTGATACCATAGCAGTCCAACCTCCTTCCAGGTCTGACCATTGTTAGTAGGTTTGTACCTTTTCCACAAAAATAAAGTAATACACAAAAAGAAAGAAATAAAAAAAAACATCTTTAGAAACAACTGAGTTAATGGGTGTTGTATAGGGCGACGTACATGAGACGAGGTTGTTAAATACCGTCATCGTTTGGTTTTTTAAAAGTTTGCAGTTTATTAGAGCAGAAACAGGATGACATCACTACTAAATTGTATTACCGGTTCATCTTTCCTTCTCTGTAACTAAAATATTAGTGTTAATTTGATTTTTTTTTTTTTGCAAAGACCAATAAAGTAAACAAGTGATTGTTATTCTATACACACAAACCTGCAACGTTTTTCATGTTACATAGTATTTTTTTACTTTCTGTCAGTCAGCTCTATGTCAGATCTGAGATCAACTTTTTTTTTTTAATCTGGAGTACAATTCTCTTCTCTGATCCGCTCCAGACTTTACTCGGACGTTCACGGGAGACGAATCCCAGAGCGAGAATCCGTCAGTGTGAACGTACCACGTTGGCCAACAGGTCAAATTCCACTTTTTCCTCACTTGTTGTTATATATCTACTTTATATTTGTGATGTTGAATTTCAATGCCATCAACTTTTTTGAAGACAACCCAAGTTGGAAGTGTGTAAACAGTTTTTACTGAAATACGTCATTTAATTTTGGCAAAAAATAAATAAAAAAATTAACTTTACAATGACTTTCGTCCTAGAAATCCTAATTTTGAAAACATCTACGTCAAAAACTTTCAGCTCCCAAATAAAATATTAGCAAAAAACAAAACTTGAAACTTGTACAAACACAAATTAAAGCAATAGTTTGATGATTGCAGGTGATACAGTTTCAAATACTTTATTTCAAGGAATGCGCACGACTATTTATTAATGGACCTGTTTGAACGTCTCCATAACATAATTTTCTTTATTACAAAATGTAACGTATTATTTTTGTTTTGTTGTAAATAAAAGATGTATTTATTTTTATATAAAATACAACTTTTTAACGTAATAGGAGACATTACTTTAGCATTAATTTTTATAAAGTTTTATTATCCCATTTTATTTATTATTTCTACGACTTACACTGTGAAAAATGCGTTTCCATGGCTGATGGAGGAGATTTAATGAGGGCGTGTGCTGTAATTTCACAGCTGTAACGTAGCATCATATTAGCCTTTCTGATCAATGCCTAATCCGCGCTCACAGACGACTGCTGAGCAACGTTAACAGGCAGTAAGCTACGTCTGATTCAAGACAAGCGGAAAAATAAAAGTGCTTCCTTTGATGAAAGCAGAGTTTACTTTGATAAATGTGACACAAGTGGAGGGACGAGGAGTTTTTCTCTGTTTACTGTGGATTTAAAATGACACTAAAAAAAGATTCTAAAAAAAGACATTTACATAATAAACTTTGTTTTCATCCTCCTGTTGTCATCCACAAGTTAAAAACCATGAAAAACAAGTGAAATGAAGTCATGATCCTGAAGCTATCGTGACTGTGACGTGAAGGCGTGTCTACAGCCACAAAGCCACGGACGCACAGCAAAGTAAAGAAAGAGAAATATTTTCGGACGTTTATGCACGGATGTGAGTGATCCTGAGCATGAGTTGCAGACAAACATTCAGCTTGAAGGATTCATTCAGAATCATCTGTTTTTATCATCTTTCAGTAAACAAGAGGTTTACATCGATATTTTTAACTTTTCCTGGTTATTGCTGTCATTTTGACTGAAAAAGTTGCTAAATGATCTAAAAATCAGGCTGAATGTTTCACTCCAATAGAAAACAATGGGATGTTTACAGGCAATGGGGCCGTGTGACATCATCAGGCACCTGGTGAGTGCTCTAAATAATCAGAAAAGGTTAAAGATGTCAATGTAAGCCTCTTTTGTTTACTGAAAGAGAGTGAAAACAGTCGTGACCTGAAAAGAGCTGTGACCACAGGGGGCGACAGTTCCAACTCTGTGATTTTGTAAGAGACAATGAAGCAGAGAAGAAGAGCTCTCCTAAGGGACCTTCATTCTTCCTTAAACAGGGCAGTGGCAGAAGTTAGTGGGTAATCACAGACTGTTGAAGACACAAACCCTGAGGTTAGAAGTCCTGTCAGTGATTACACGCTAACTTCAGCCACCAGAGCGTGTCAGCGCACTGTTTAAGGGAGAGTAAAAGTCCGTTAAAATGTAATTATTAAAAGATCAATGTTTAAAAAAAAACATTATTATGCACCTTATTTGTTTTATTAACTTTTAAAAATGAGACTACTTTTAGTCCTTTAGAGCCTGTGTTCCTCCATCTTTCAATCATGTGATTGATGATGTCACACGGCCCCATTGCCTGTAAACATCCCATTGTTTTCTATTGGAGTGAAACATTCAGCCTGATTTTTAGATCATTTAGCAACTTTTTACATCATTTATCAGCAACATCATTGTGTCCTAGTTTTCAATATCAGTTCAATTCACTTTCAAAAGAATCTTGATTTTTTTTTTTTTTTTTTTTGTGGGAAATTCAGTGGAATTTTGTGGAATTGTTTTGTGAAACAATGTGGTATAAACAAACAAAAATAACAAGCCCATAAAAAGTTTCATTAAATTGGGGAATTTGAGATATCTACAACTGGATTATTTGGTAATTTACACAATAATTCATGTTTTCTCTGTCATTTCTTTGCTGGGATGAATTGGATGTTCTAAACGGCCAGATTTGGTGAGTGCTCTAAATAATCAGAAAAGGTTAAAGATGTCAATGTAAGCCTCTTTTGTTTACTGAAAACAAGTAGTTGTTTACTGAAAACAGTCGTGACCTGAAAAGAGCTGTGACCACAGGGGGCGACAGTTCCAACTCTGTGATTTTGTAAGAGACAATGAAGCAGAGAAGAAGAGCTCTCCTAAGGGACCTTCATTCTTCCTTAAACAGGGCAGTGGCAGAAGTTAGTGGGTAATCACAGACTGTTGAAGACACAAACCCTGAGGTTAGAAGTCCTGTCAGTGATTACACGCTAACTTCAGCCACCAGAGCGTGTCAGCGCACTGTTTAAGGGAGAGTAAAAGTCCGTTAGGAGAGCTCTTCTTCTCTGCTTCATTGTCTACTATAAAAGTGCAGAGTTGGAACTGTCGCCCCCTGATTTTTTAGAGCAACCAAAAGCAGCACAAAATGACATTTTTACTGAAAATCACATGATTTAAAGATGGAGGAACACAGGCTCTAAAACTGTAAAGTAGTCCAATTATTAAATGTTAATGAAATGAATATGGTGCATAATAATGTGTTTTGTTAGACATAGATCTAATAAGTACATTTTAAAGATTTCAGGCCACATTTGTAAAAAGGATCCTTTTAAGTCTGTTTCCACACAAAGTCTTGTTCTGTATTTTGTTTTTATGTTTGAAAATCTACTTTTACAGAAGTACGTGGTAGAAAAAGGACATCAAAGTTGTGCATATGTGCATTTTTTTTGATGAGATTGTTTCACTATCACCACTAGAGGGCAGTTTAACAGAGGCCAATGTGTCATTTGTGGCAGTGCATGGAGGCTCCTGACTACTGCTCGGTTTATATTATAGTTTCAAATGTTGTCACGCTGTTAATTTTTATTCCCACATGACAATTTGTGTTCCTCTTGGAACCTTGGCTTCAAACCATCCAATTTGGCCAGTAGGAGAAAGTTGAAACAACATAAATTATTAAACGGTGTAGTCTAAGCAACATACTAGGAAAATATAAATAAATAATATTTACACACTTTAATACACAAAAGGATTAAAAATAGAATTGAACACACAGTGTAGAATTACACAGAACAATGAGGATGTGAAACAGCATCAATGCTTAGCTACACTTAACCTTCTTTTTTTAACTCATTTTAAAGGTTTCTGTGATATTTCCTTACTTTTGTGTCTGGATGTTTGATGTCGGAGCTTCACAGAGGGTGTTAGACTTCACAAAGCTGAGCCTCTGATACCCCAGGGATCAATACTCCCCTGCCGGTCAATTCATTAAAGCTGCAGTGATTAATTAAGTTGTCCGAACCATCGGAAGCTAGAAACGACAGAGGGTGTTAAAAAGGGGGCGAGAGGAGGAGGAGGAGGAGGAGAAAAAAGAGGCGACTTGGCCTGAAATGTGACGCTGGGCTGTGATATGCACTTTGGAGCTTTTCATCTGTCCTCAGAGCTGAGACTTCATTAGAGGATGAGGAGGAAGCTGTGAAACAGGGAGAGATGCTAATCCTGACAGGTTAGTCATTAAGAAGCCCTGAGAGAGGAGGAAGAGGAAGAGGAAGAGGAAGAGGAGGAGCAGAGCAGAGTGCACATTTGGATTGTGATCCACTAAATGTAAACCAACAGTTTGTTTTCAGCATTTCCAAAATTAGCTTCTTCTCATTTTCATCAGACGCTTTTATTTCTCAAACAAATGTATAACTTAATAATTATGGTTACCAGTTAATGTAGGTCACACTATTTTCCCCCACACATTTCATAGTATTTACAGGTTTTAAAATCTAGAATTACATCTTTCATTTCTTTAGATTAGGGCTGAGCGATAAGGACCAAAATGGCGATACACGATATAGATCTCCATCATTTGAATTCAAATAAAGTCTGACCAGAAAGACAAATCTGGGCTAAATTTGCCCCATAGACGCAGATATATTAACAAACAGCTGCACAACATGTGTCACTTTTGGCTTTTTTCTCCTCTAAGGGACAGCACGTGTGAGTGAGTTCTATAGTGTGGCTTGTTTAGGAGAAGGTCTGGGTTAGGATGCACTCAGAAATCCATCTAACTGTGTTTTTAATGCTGTTCTGAGGCGTAGCGAAAGCAGCTAAAACTAGTATTTTAAAACATAATAAGCTCTCTCTCTCTATATATATATATATATATATATATATATATATATATATATATATATATATATATATATATATTGTATATATAAGTATAGGCAATGTCATTTTCTATATTGCCCAGCCCTACTGTAGATAAGCTTTTTCAGATAATTCTAATTATTTTTTAGTAGATCATAGTGGTGGTAGTAGTGGTAGTGGTAGTAGGGGTGAAGTAGGTCATGAATCTGACAATACGATACAATTCACTTGTCATGATTCAATATATATTGCAATATATCCCAATACTAAGCAAAACGATATATTTCGCAATATTTACAATTACAAATTTCACTTTTACAAGTACAAAATGGTAAAAAAAAAATAAAAAAAATTTCAAACTTGCAAAAACAACTAAATGGTAACTAACTGTAATTCAAGTGTAAACATCATAAACAAGTGGTATGTTTATCAAAATGTTGGTAGTGGGTCGTCTTCTGATCGAGAGGTTGGGGGTTCGATCCCAGTACCTGACTATGTGTCGAAGTGTCCTTGGGCAAGACACTGAACCCTAAGTTGCTCCCAGTGGTCGACTAGTGCCTTGCATGGCAGTCCTGTCCCACTGGTGTGTGAATGTGAGAGTGATTGGGTGAATGAGCTGATATGTAAAGCGCTTTGAGACTGTTACAGTGGTGATAAAGCTCTATATAAAATCAAGTCCATTTACCATTTTTCAAATGAATTTAATCTTTGCTTCTGCGACAGATTCTGATTCTGGTAAGTTCTTAAAATATTTAAATAAATGAAAAAAGTAACCACATACATCTATAAAAGTGCCCAGTATGTTTTATGAAAATAAAGTACATTCAACTTCCAGCTAAAATGCATTGAGGAGTGAAGTAGTTTATGTGCTATGCATACGTTAGCAAAATTAAATGAAATTTGCCTGAAAAAATTGATTAAAAAAAACTATTTGGACATTTTTTTTGTATCGATGCGATAACCGTGCAGTGAAATATCGTGATAAAATGTCAAATCGATTCTTTCTTACACCCTTAGTAGGTAGTGATTATATTCTCTCCAAATAATAACGCAAAGATAAATAAAATGCGTGTTTTTGTCGAAAAGAGTCAGAGGTGGTTCAATAATTCCAAACTTATTAAAGGATCTGCTTCACTATGATCATTTCTTTTTTCTCGTTGACCACACTAACAAACAGTCTCTAGATCTAATAAACCTGAGATTTTAAAATCAATTATTGAGCAAAAATCTTGATTAAAAAACACATAAAAATGAGACAATCAGTGTTTTACTGATGCTAAATGTTTCCATAGTTGGTACTCTATTTAAACCTAGATCTATGACAGAAACAGATTACAATTCTACATGTAGAGATTTTGAATCTGTTCAACGCTAAATGATCAGTAATGAGTCCTACCTGGCTTTTCCATTCATATTCCAGCATGCTGACTCCCTCTACCCTCCATTCTTCTTCTTCTTCTTCTTCTATGGAACAGATGCAGCACAGGTGTGTTACTGCCCCCACAGGTCAGTTCACCACAAACACTTTATAGGGATTGATTTTATTTCTTTTTGTCTAAGGATGTGATGATAATCCGTGTTCCCGTCGTTCGTTGGTTATTCCGTTTTACAACCAAATTAAAATAACAATTAAACAATGTGATTATTTTGTTTTACTGACTTAAAAACAAAACAGAAAAAACCAAAAACTTGACAAGCAGCATTTTTTAGTTGTTTGTTTTTTTTTAAACTAAAGTCCGCTGCACCTGTTCATTTTAATTTTTTCATTGATAGTAAGTTCATATTTCATTTATTTATTTTCTTTATTATTATTATTATTATTATTATTATTATTATTATTATTATTATTATTATTATTATTATTATTCATTTTTTATTTTTAGCACTATTATTAATGTTATTATTATTATTATTATTATTATTATTATTATTATTCATTTTTTATTTTTAGCACTATTATTAATGTTATTATTATCATTATTATTATTATTATTATTATTATTATTATTTATTATTATTCATTTTTTATTTTTAGCACTATTATTAATGTTATTGTTATCATTATTATTATTACTATTTTTATAAATATTTTTTTATTATTCTACTGTTGCTGTTTTTGCACCATCCCCCAAAACAAATTCCTTACATTCCTTGTATTGATTCAGATTGTAATTCTGATTACATTTCCTAATAATAACAAACACTGATTTCCTCTTTGTTCTGACTTGTTGAATTAAGTTCATAAGTTATCGATGTGAAACCAGGCTTCGCTCAAGTCAAATCCACTGGTTAAGTTCTTACAAAATCACACGTCAACTCGTGCCCGTTTTACATGAGAACAAAGGTGTGACAGCCAATGCTAACACATTAGCATAAAGTTGAAGGGATTTAAATTACAGGGTCTTTGAAGCTTTCTCACATAAATTGGGCAAAATTACAAGTAGCGCGGGTGGCTGTCGCAGACGCCGCTGTCGACATAATTACAGTGTGCTGCGTTCGCTGGCAAGAAAAGAAGCTCTGATGAATCAGCCTTGATTGCCAGTATTTAGCACTATTATCCTGATTGCATACATTCAGCGCCTGTGACAGTTCAGGCACTTTTCACAGCCTCGGCTTCATTCCGAGCCCCTCACATCAGGTTTATTGCTTGTTTCGCAGAGATCATTGTCCGTTTTTGTTGGCAAATAACACGCCTGACAGGAACTATAAAGAGTTTAAATGTTCCACTGCAGGCGTCAAAGTCAGAGCAGTGCATTTTCCATCAATAGTGGTTTGATTAGTGAGGCTTTCATGGGATCTGATTGGAGAATGAAATGAAAGGGTGCTGCATTCGCTGAATGATTGGGCCATTCATCTAAGCAAAAAACAATAGCTGCAGGTGAGACTGTACGCAGTAATCACAAACACACATTTCCCTCAAAGAGATGAATAAAGAAAAGCTGCAAAAACATATTGTTGCACCACATCAAAAAATATTGCCTCATTTTGCCTTTAAAGGGATCCTCCATGTTTTTACAAATCTGGCCTAAAATCTTTAAAATGTAATTATTAAAAGATCTATGGTTAAAAAAAAACATTATTATGCACCTTATTTGTTTTATTAACTTTTAAAAATGAGACTACTTTACAGTTTTAGAGCCTGTGTTCCTCCATCTTTCAATCATGTGATTGATGATGTCACACGGCCCCACTGCCTGTAAACATCCCATTGTTTTCTATTGGAGTGAAACATTCAGCCTGATTTTTAGATCATTTAGCAACTTTTTACATCATTTATCAGCAACATCATTGTGTCCTAGTTTTCAATATCAGTTCAATTCACTTTCAAAAGAATCTTGATTTTTTTTTTTTTTTTTGTGGGAAATTCAGTGGAATTTTGTGGAATTGTTTTGTGAAACAATGTGGTATAAACAAATGAAAACAACAAGCCCATAAAAAGTTTCATTAAATTGGGGAATTTGAGATATCTACAACTGGATTATTTGGTAATTTACACAATAACTCATGTTTTCTCTGTCATTTCTTTGCTGGGATGAATTGGATGTTCTAAACGGCCAGATTTGGCACCTGGTGAGTGCTCTAAATAATCAGAAAAGGTTAAAGATGTCAATGTAAGCCTCTTTTGTTTACCGAAAACAAGTAGTTGTTTACTGAAAACAGTTGTGACCTGAAAAGAGCTGTGACCACAGGGGGCGACAGTTCCAACTCTGTGATTTTGTAATAGACAATGAAGCAGAGAAGAAGAGCTCTCCAAAGGGACCTTTATTCTCCCTTAAACAGGGCGGCAGCAGAAGTTAGTGAGTAATCACAGACTGTTGAAGACACAAACCCTGAGGTTAGAAGTCCTGTCAGTGATTACATGCTAACTTCAGCCACCAGAGCGTGTCAGCGCACTGTTTAAGGGACAGTAAAAGTCCGTTAGGAGAGCTCTTCTTCTCTGCTTGTCTACTACGAAAGTGCAGAGTTGGAACTGTCGCCCCATGATTTTTTTAGAGCAACCAAAAGCAGCACAAATTGACATTTTTACTGAAAATCACATGATTCAAAGATGGAGGAACACAGGCTCTAAAACTGTAAAGTAGTCCAATTTTTAAAAGTTAATAATACAATTATGGTGCAATATAGTGCATTTTGTTAGACATAAATCTACTAATAAGTACATTTAAAAGATTTTATTTGTAAAAACAGTGGAGGATATCTTTCAAACTTGTCAGATGGGCATTAGCTCTTATTTTTATGCAGAAAAAGTGATGCTTCACATCCTTGGACTGTGTAATGATATCATGCAGAGTAAGTATGAAGTCGAGGAGCAGGATAAAAACCTAATCCAGCCTGTGGAATCCAGTATCCCCCTCCATTGTGGCCCTGGGGTCCCATTTTATATAATCACTATTTCACAAATAGGACTATTTTGTTGCGTTGTGTAGAAATAGCTCCTCCAATGACGGCTGCACAATGTGAGCGGATGGAGCTTTAAATAATAAAAGCACATGGGCTTCCATGAATAGAGTATTATGAGGATGTGAATGAAAGCATTTTTCTGCTCTCGCTGCCTTTTGCCTTTGCTGCTCCAAAATCCACTTTCAGCTCCTCCCATCCCCCCTCCCCCTCCCTCCCCATGAAATACAAAGGCACAGATGGAGAGAGGCTAGAAAGTTGAAACATCCCATCACCAGGAATTTACACAGAAAGTTAAAGACTATCAGCCTGGACCAGTTACACAAACACTAATTCAATAAAATGAAGGTTAACATGTCATTTTAGCTGCTGCGCAGTAGTAGACGGGGGCCAGGCAATTTTAGGCCAAACAAGACAGCGTTTTAAACACTTTGCAGTTTGTTGATCAGCTGTTGGGGATGATGGTATTGATATAAACAACATTCTGATGTAGGTGTTCTTGTTGTCCAGGTGGGTGGGGCCAGGTGGAGTGTGTGTGAGATTGCATCATCAGTAGATCTGTTGGCTCTGTATGCAAACTGATGAGGGTCCAGGGGGGGGGGGTGATGATTGTCCTGATGTGTTGCATGACCAGCTTTTCAAAGCACTTCATTATGGTTGGTGTCAGTGCGATGGGATGACCACATCCGGATGGTTGCCATGGCGGCGCGCACAGTCGCAGCAGCCTCTCTCAGTTCTTGTTTGAATGCTTCTTTAAACTGTAGATTTGAGATTTGTATCTATAATCTATCTATCTATCTATCCATCTATATATTTATATCAATCTCTTTATGTATACATCTATCTGTAGCAATCTATTTATGTATCTATACATCTATCTATATCTATAATCTATCTATAGTACATAACTATATTATCTAAATACCTACAGTATATATTTATCTATATCTACGTATTTATATATAATCTATCTATCTATATCTATCTATTTATGTATCGCTCTGTCTAGATCTACTGTATAATCTATATCATCCTCTATCTATAATCTATATCAGCGATTCTCACCTGTGGGTCGGGACCCAAAAGTGGGTCGCGAACCTTTATTGAGTGGGTCGCGAACAGCTGATATTAATAAATAATAAATACTAAGTCTCTCATGTTGGACTTGTCTTTTATTTTGAAAGAAACTCTTCTTTTGACAGACATGCCGTGAAGTGCGTGTTGCACAAAATATAAAGATTTATGTTTAAAAAAAAAAGAGAATATGTGTTTTCAACAGCTAGTTTTGAAAAATGTGGGTCGCGATTTAATGGCCTTGGAAAAATGTGGGTCCCAGGGTGAGACCAGTTGAGAACCCCTGATCTATGTATCTATATTTCTATCTGATTTTTTCTTTGTGTCCATCAAAGCAGTTCTTTCTTGTTTTTTGTCTGTATTTTATCATAAATGTGTTTCTACAAAGTTGGAGGATAAGTGACGTGTAGATGTGTGTGTGTGTGTGTGTCAAACACACCCACACACACACACACACACACACACACACACACACGTGTTGACGCTCTGACAGCGTCTACAGCCCGTCGTGGCCTCTTCTTGTCAGACCCTGTATCTTTACCTCTGACACATCTCAGCTGAAAATGCCAAAGTGTTTATTCATGTGCTGCGTCTGAGCTGCTCTTTGAATAACTTTCACACCAGGTTTATACTGTATATGAAAACACACAGTGTGTGTATGGGAGCTGTCAGCCTGCACGGCCCAATACACACACACACACACACACACACACACACACACACACACACACACACACACACACACTGTCTCATACATTCATGAGTTTGAAGAAGAAAAAATGTGTTTACCAGTTTTATGAGCAGCGTTCTTAATACACACTGTAGGTGGTTCAATGTGTTTTAAAAGTTCTTAAACTTCTGACCTCGTACGATGAAGAGAAATGACTGTGAACGTTTGAAGTGTGATGAGTTACAGAGAAAACTTGAATCTGTGAGTTCACATGAGGTTTGTGCATCATCTTATAAAAGCACATATTTAAATACGTATTAAAAGATACAGAAAAGTGCACGAAATTGTCACGAAAATAACAGAAACATAAAACGACACACACACAAAAAAAAAACACAAAATGACAACAGAAATGCACAAAATTTACCAAAAAACAAACAAAACCAGTCAAAATACACAAAAATAACAGGCATTTACAAAACCACAACAAAAATGCACAAAATGACAAAAAAAAAAAACATACACATACACAAAAGGATAACAAAAATATAAATATGGCAAAAGAAACTGCATAAGATGACTAAAAATGTACAAAAACAACAGAAAGATTTCTAAAAATTGACACACGAGAGGATTCCAAACCACAAATACACAAAATGTATACAAAAACAAACAAAACATGAAAAACAATCTTAAAAAACATACAAAATGATAAAAAAAAAAAAACACACACACAAAAGACAGCTAAAAAATTAGGAATATTACTCCAGAAACACACAAGATGACAATAAAAAGACACAAAAATAACAAATATACAAAAAACAACACAACAATCCACAAAAGGAGAATATAAATACACAATATGGCAATACATTGTGCAAAACTGCAACAAAAATACACAAAATGACTCAAAAAACATACAAGAGAATTCCAAACCATAAATAAAACTGCAAACCAAAAAACAACAGTAAACAATATGACTGAACAAAATATGAAAAATGACACAAAACGACAAGAAAAATACATACAATTCATTAAAAAAAAGCCAAAACAACAAACTCACACAAAATGAGAGAAAGTGATCTCAATGCTACGCTAACTGTGTCTGAAACGTAGAATATAAAGTGTTTTATTGTGATTTGTGACCTACAATCTGAGTGAATGTAATTCCTTGAATATAAAGCATGGCTGAGTCTTTGTTTCACCTTCCAAATGTTGTCTGTCCTTCAGCGTTAATCCCTCGTCCTTTCCTCTTCCTCATCCTCCTCCTCTTCCTCAGTTCAACATTTGTTCAGCTAATAAAGCAAACCATTCCAGCCCCAGACACACTTTTTCCTCTTGATTTACCGCTCACCATGACGGCTCTCCAAATTAGAATGTTTATTTATGGCCATCAATATTTAATTGCGTTTACTCTAATCTTGCGTTAGTGGCTTCACAAGTCTCTGCATGGCTGTTTTAATATTAAAATAATTGGAGCTGAGATACTGTAAAGAGGCTCGGACTAATTGTTCAGGTAGCGTCTGACGCTCTGGCATGCAGATGGCACACACACAGTGTGTGTGTGTGTGTGTGTGTGTGTGTGTGTGTGTGTGTGTGTGTGCGTGTGTGTGTGTGTGTGTGTGTGTGTGCGTGTGTGTGTGTGTGTCAGAGGGGTTGGTTGATGAGAACACAAACAGGAGTTGTTCAGTAAGTGTGTGCATTGGGCTGTAGCCTCAGCAGAAACAAGCTTTTCCCTCGTGACACAAACTTTGAAAATAGAAAACACGGACAAACTAAAAGCATTTCCTGTTTACTTTCATTCTCAACAATTCAGCAGGAAACAATTCTTATTTATCACATTATACCTGTGAAAGGATTCCACTTTGTTTGGTTGGTTGTTATGACATAGTTTTATTCTATTTCCATATATGGAATAATGAAAATCTGGTGTTTTGTTGAGTTGTATGCTGACGATACACCGCTATTCAAATAATCGTTAAGTTAGTTAGTAACCTATGTGTGATGATTTTTAATGTTAAATATCCGAGATGGGCGACTTTAATCACAGCAGGGACACAAACGTGTGTTTTTAAAATTTAGCTGTTCTGAAAATGGCTGGCAGCCAATGATTTAAATTTAGTGCAAAAATGAGAGCAACAAACACCCTAAACGTTACTTTAGAGCAGTGGTTCCCAAACTTTTCACAGTCTCGTATCCCTTCAGACATTTAACCTGAAGCCATGTACCCCCTACTCCATAATAACGTAATGTCATATTCAATGTAGCAGTGAATATTACCTATCTCGTTGAGCATTAATCTAGCATCAACATTAACATTAGCACAGCAATAGCATTAGCCTAGCATTAGCATTAACATTAACCTAGCATTGATACTGACCTAATATTAGCTTTAAGCTAGCATTATCAATCGCATTAGCCTAGCATTAACATTGACCTAGTATTAGCTCTAACCTAGCATTAGCATAGCAATAGCAATAACCTAGCAATAGCATTAACATAGCAATAGCATTAGCCTAGCATTAACAATGACCTAGCATTAGCATAGCGATAGCAATAACCTAGCAATAGCATTAACATAACAATAACATTAACATAGCAATAGCATTAGCATTAGCCTAGCATTGACATTGACCTAGCATTAGCTTTAACCTAGCATTAGCCTAGCAATAGCATTAACCTAGCATTAACAGTGACCTAGCATTAGCTTTAACCTAGCAATAGCAATAACTTAACAATAACATTAACATAGCAATAGCATTAGCATTAGCCTAGCATTGACATTGACCTAGCATTAGCTTTAACCTAGCATTAGCCTAGCAATAGCATTAACCTAGCACTAGCAATAACCTAGCATTAGCCTAGCATTAACATTCACCTAGAATTAGCTTTAACCTAGCATTAGTATTAACCTAGCGATAGCATTAGCCTAGCATTTGGGCATTAATCTAGCATTAACATTAGCTGCTCTATTTATATTCTAGTTTCCAATGTTTTCCTTCATGTACCTCTATGACAATTTGCGTACCCCTGGGGGAACCCGCACCCCACTTTGGGAACCTAGGCTTTAGAGGAACTGTGTCTCAGTCGTGGCTAAATCTCCCACAATCCTTCAGTTTGGTGATCTTAGAAAGTTTAAGTTGTGACTTCTTTAAACGTGAGTGTGAAAGGTGTGTAAACGTAAACGTGCTGCTGTGAGGAGTTGATTTAAATAACACTTTCATTAAAGGACCCCCCCCCCCCCCCCCCCACACCCCCCCACCCACTGAGCCGCGGGGCTCAAAGCTACAGCAGCCACTGAATGAATTTGGGTTTTTTAAAATGAGCCTCACACTCCAAAGCGATGGAAATCTCAGACGTAGAAATTGGAAAAGTCAGCACAACAAATGCATCAGCAGCAGATTTTTCCTCCAGACAAACATGTAAAATATTGATTCTCCTTCAAAAACACATCCATAGATTAGTTTTCACGTTTGGATTTTTGTGCAGCGGCGTGTGTGTGTGTGTGTGTGTGTGTGTGTGTGTGTGTGTGTGTGTGTGTGTGTGTGTGTGTGTGTGTGTGTCTCAGGATCTATTGTAATTGTAATCGCGTCATTGATAATTACAATTATGGCATAGTTATTATTGTAATTTGAAAAAATATGTTATTGTAATTTAATTGTAATTGAGTTTAAATATAAACTGGGGAACCATGTTACAGTTCTATATGTACAGTTGTGTGTGTGTGCGTGTGTGTGTGTGTGTGTGTGTGTGTGTGTGTGTGTGTGGAGGGCAATCAGCTGTGTGTGTGTGTGTGCGTGTGTGTGTGTGTGTGTGTGTGTGTGTGTGTGTGTGTGTGTGTGTGTGTTGTGTGTGTGTGTGTGTGTGTGTGTGTGTGTGTTGTGTGTGTGTGTGTGTGTGTGTGTGTGTGTGTGTGTGTGTGTGTGTGTGTGTGTGTGTGTGTGTGTGTGTGTGTGTATTTTCTCTGAGATGACTCTCATTATTCACGCTAACGTCTCACAAACACACGGAGACGAGGATCCAAAATGTGCTGTTATTGTTGCAGTAAAGTGAAGAACTGGGTCTGATTGTTGCACAGAAAACACACAGAGATGATGGATGGATGATGGATGATGGATGATGGATGATGGATGATGGATGATGGATGATGAGTGCAATCATCCTTCTGTGATGTGCTGCATCCACTGTTAAAATGACTGATTGTATAAATTCATATTGTGTCTTTATTTCTTTATTTAACACATTTTAAATCTCAGAAACAAACATTAAAAAAAAAAACAATTGAACATTTAAAAACAACACGAGAGAAAAAGAAAAAGCAGCTCATTTTTTCTATTTTTCTTCTTCTTTTCTGTGTTTTAAAGTCATTTTGTGTTTTTTTGTAGTCATGTCGCTTTTTTTTTGGTTATTTTGTGTATTTTTTATGTTGTTTATGTTCTGAGAGTTATTTTTGCACATTTTTGGGGTCATTTTGTGTGTTTCAGAGTCATTTTGCATCTTTCTCTCATTTTGTGATTGTTTTGTTAGAGTCAAATGCATTTATGGTCATTTTAAGTGTTTTTAAAGTTATTTTGTGTATTTTTTTGGTTGTTCTGTGTATTTTTGTTGTAGTTTGTGTTTTTTTAGGGACAATTTTGTCATTTATTCATTTAGTATTTTTCTCTCATTTGTGTTAGTTTTGTGTGTAATTGGAGCTTTTTGGTCATTTTGTGTATTTTTGTTGTTGTTTCATATGTTATGAGCTAATTCGTGCATTTTTTGGTGTAGTTTTGTGTGTTTTTAGAGTCATTTTGCATTTTTATCACAATTTTGTGTATGTTTTGTTCATCATATACATTTTACGGTAATTAAAGTGTTTTTAAAGTCATTTTGTGTGGTTTTTTTTGACTGTTTTTTGGTAATTCTGTATTTTTGTGGTAGTTTTGTATTTCACGAGTTATTTTGTGCATTTTTTGTGGGTCAGTTTTGTGGCTCATATGTTTTTTATGTTGTTTTGTATGTTATGATTTATTTTGTGGTAGTTTTGTGTTTTAGGAGTCGTTTTATCTATTTTATGATGTCATTTTGTTTATTTTTCTGGTATTATCCAGTTTCCACCAGTAGCAGGATTACGCTACGAAAAATGACCAAAAAACATCAGGAGATCAGGATCAATATATTGATTCTGGATCAGTTTCAAAAATAGAATAATCCCAATCCCTCATCATTGGCAAAATTAAAAAAAAAAAAAATGAATCTTTATAAAATTTGACTCAGTAATGTCAGGTTGGGTTATAATGATCAATAACTGATCATATCTGAAAA